>NW_025728287.1:6509769-6537163 GCF_021461385.2 Schistocerca piceifrons
ATAGAACCCATAGTATTTCATAGCGACGCAATTTCCGTGTGAAATCGTCAATGTGTGGGAGTGAGGGATGCAGTAAAGAAGAATTAGTGGATCGGAAATGTGATTGTCGTTTCCCAAAAGAAAATCCTGTCGTTTCCATAGAAACGTTACTCGATTTAGAAGGTAATGTCTTAGAACACATAAAATTTCATAGCGACGAATTTCCGTGTGAATTCATCAATGAGTGGGAGTGAGGGATGCAGTCAAGAAGGATTAGTGGATCGGAAATGAGATTGTCGTATCCCAAAAGAAAATCCTATCGTTTCCATAGAAATGTTACTCGATTTAGAAGGAAATCTCTTAGAACCCATAGTATTTCATTGCGACGCAATTGCTGTGTTAATTCGTCAATGAAGGGGAGTGAGGGATGCAGTAAAGAAGGATTAGTGTATCGGAAATGAGATTGTCGTATCCCAAAAGAAAATCCTGTCGTTTCCATAGAAACGTTACTCGATTTAGAAGGAAATGTCTTAGAACACATAGTACTCGTATTTCATAGCGACGGAATTTCCGTGTGAATTCGTCAATGTGTGGGAGTGAGGGATGCAGTAAAGAGGGATTAGTGGATCGGAAATGAGATTGTCGTATCCCAAAAGAAAATCCTGTCGTTTACATAGAAACGTTACTCGATTTAGAAGGAAATGTCTTAGAACACATAGTATTTCATAGCGACGCAATTTCCGTGTGAATTCGTCAATGAGTGGGAGTGAGGGATGCAGTAAAGAAGGATTAGTGGATCGGAAATGAGATTGTCGTATCCCAAAAGAAAATCCTGTCGTTTCCATAGAAACGTTACTCGATTTAGAAGGAAATGTCTTAGAACACGTAGTATGTCAAAGCAACGCAACTTCCGTGTGAATTCATCAATGAGTGGGAGTGAGGGATGCAGTCAAGAAGGATTAGTGGATCGGAAATGAGATTGTCGTATGCCAAAAGAAAATCCTGTCGTTTCCATAGAAACGTTACTCGATTTAGAAGGAAATGTCTTAGAACACATAGTATTTCATAGCGACGCAATTTCCGTGTGAATTCGTCAATGAGTGGGAGTGAGGGATGCAGTAAAGAAGGATTAGTGGATCGGAAATGAGATTGTCGTATCCCAAAAGAAAATCCTGTCGTTTCCATAGAAACGTTACTCGATTTAGACGGAAATGTCTTAGAACACATAGTATTTCATAGCGACGCAATTTCCGTGTGAATTCGTCAATGAGTGGGAGTGAGGGATGCAGTAAAGAAGGATTAGTGGATCGGAAATGAGATTGTCGTATCCCAAAGAAAAATCCTGTCGTTTCCATAGAAACGTTACTCGATTTAGAAGGAAATGTCTTAGAACACATAGTATTTCATAGCGACGCAATTTCCGTGTCAATTCGTCAATGAGTGGGAGTGAGGGATGCAGTAAACGAGGATTAGTGGATCGGAAATGAGATTGCCGTATCTCAAAAGAAAATCCTGTCGTTTCCATAGAAACGTTACTCAATTTGGATGGAAATGTCTTAGAACACATAGTATTTGATAGCGACGCAATTTCCACGTGAATTCGTCAATGAGTGGGAGTGAGGGATGCAGTAAAGAAGGATTAGTGGATCGGAAATGAGATTGTCGTATCCCAAGAGAAAATCCTGTCGTTTCCATAGAAACGTTACTCGATTTAGAAGGAGAAGTCACAGAACCCATAGTATTTCATAGCGACGCAATTTCCGTGTGAAATCGTCAATGTGTGGGAGTGAGGGATGCTGTAAAGAAGAATTAGTGGATCGGAAATGTGATTGTCGTTTCCCAAAAGAAAATCCTGTCGTTTCCATAGAAATGTTACTCGATTTAGAAGGAAATGTCTTAGAACACATAGTATTTCATAGCGACGCAATTTCCGGTTGAATTCGTCAATGAGTGGGAGTGAGGGATGCACTAAAGAAGGATTAGTGGATCGGAAATGAGATTGTCGTATCCCAAAAGAAATACCTGTCGTTTCCATAGAAACGTTACTCAATTTAGATGGAAATGTCTTAGAACACATAGTATTTCATAGCGTCGCAATTTCCGTGTGAATTCGTCAATGAGTGGGAGTGAGGGATGCAGTAAAGAAGGATTAGTGGATCGGAAATGAGATTGTCGTATCCCAAAAGAAAATCCTGTCGTTTCCATAGAAACGTTACTCGATTTAGAAGGATATGTCTTAGAACACATAGTATTTCATAGCGACGCAATTTCCGTGTGAATTCGTCAATGAGTGGGAGTGAGGGATTCAGTAAAGAAGGATTAGTGGATCGGAAATGAGATTGTCGTATCCCAAAAGAAAATCCTGTCGATGCCATAGAAACGTTACTCAATTTAGATGGAAATGTCTTAGAACACATAGTATTTCATAGCGACGCAATTTCCGTGTGAATTCGTCAATGAGTGGGAGTGAGGGATGCAGTAAAGAAGGATTACTGGATCGGAAATGAGAATGTCGTATCCAAAAGATAATCCTGTCGTTTCCATAGAAACGTTACTCAATTTAGATGGAAATGTCTTAGAACACATAGTATTACATAGCGACGCACATTCCGTGTGAATTCGTCAATGAGTGGGAGTGAGGGATGCAGTAAAGAAGGATTAGTGGATCGGAAATGAGATTGTCGTATCCCAAAAGAAAATCCTGTCGTATCCATAGAAACGTTACTCGATTTAGAAGGAAATGTCTTAGAACACATAGTATTTCATAGCGACGCAATTTCCGTGTGAATTCGTCAATGAGTGGGAGTGAGGGATGCAGTAAAGGAGGATTAGTGGATCGGAAATGAGATTGTCGTATCCCAAAAGAAAATCCTGTCGTTTCCATAGAAACGTTACTCAGTTTAGATGGAAATGTCTTAGAACACATAGTATTTCATAGCGACGCAATTTCCGTGTGAATTCGTCAATGAGTGGGAGTGAGGGATGCAGTAAAGAAGGATTAGTGGATCGGAAATGAGATTGTCGTATCCCAAGAGAAAATCCTGTCGTTTCCATAGAAACGTTACTCGATTAGAAGGAGAAGTCATAGAACCCATAGTATTTCATAGCGACGCAATTTCCGTGTGAAATCGTCAATGTGTGGGAGTGAGGGATGCAGTAAAGAAGAATTAGTGGATCGGAAATGAGATTGTCGTATCCCAAAAGAAAATCCTGTCGTTTCCATAGAAACGTTACTCGATTTAGAAGGAAATGTCTTGGAACACATAGTATTTCATAGCGACGCAATTTCCGTGTGAATTCGTCAATGAGTGGGAGTGAGGGATGCAGTAAAGAAGGATTAGTGGATCGGAAATGAGATTGTCGTATCCCAAAAGAAAATCCTGTCGTTTCCATAGAAACGTTACTCAATTTAGATGGAAATGTCTTAGAGCACATAGTATTTCATAGCGACGCAATCGCCGTGTGAATTCGTCAATGAGTGGGAGTGAGGGATGCAGTAAAGAAGGATTAGTGGATCGGAAATGTGATTATCGTATACCAAAAGAAAATCCTGTCGTTTCCATAGAAACGTTACTCGATTTAGAAGGAAATGTCTTAGAACACATAGTATTTCATAGCGACGCAATTTCCGTGTGAATTCGTCAATGAGTGGGAGTGAGGGATGCAGTAAAGAAGGATTAGTGGATCGGAAATGATATTGTCGTATCCCAAAAGGAAAATGCTGTCGTTTCCATAGAAACGTTACTCGATTTAGAAGGAGAAGTCTTAGTACCCATAGTAGTTCATAGCGACGCAATTTCCGTGTGAATTCGTCAATGAGTGGGAGTGAGGGATGCAGTAAAGAAGTATTAGTGGATCGGAAATGTGATTGTCGTATCCCAAAAGAAAATCCTTTCGTTTCCCTAGAAACGTTACTCGATTTAGAAGGAAATGCCTTAGAACACATAGTATTTCATAGCGACGCAAATTCCGTGTGAATACGACAATGAGTGGGAGTGAGGGATGCAGTAAAGAAGGATTAGTGGATCGGAAATGAGATTGTCGTATCCCAAAAGAAAATCCTGTCGTTTCCATAGAAACGTTACTCGATTTAGAAGGAAATGTCTTAGAACACATAGTATTTCATAGCGACGCAATTTTCGTGTGAATTCCTCAATGAGTGGGAGTGAGGGATGCAGTAAAGAAGGATTAGTGGATCGGAAATGTGATTGTCGTATCCCAAAAGAATATCCTGTCGTTTCCATAGAAACGTTACTCGATTTAGAAGGTAATGTCTTAGAACACATAGTATTTCATAGCGACGCAATTTCCGTGTGAATTCGTCAATGCGTGGGAGTGAGGGATGCAGTAAAGAAGGATTAGTGGATCGGAAATGAGATTGTCGTATCCCAAAAGAAAATGCTGTCGTTTCCATAGAAACGTTACTCGATTTAGAAGGAGAAGTCTTGGTACCCATAGTATTTCATAGCGACGCAATTTCCGTGTGAATTCGTCAACGAGTGGGAGTGAGGGATGCAGTAAAGAAGGATTAGTGGATCGGAAATGTGATTGTCGTATCCAAAAGAAAATCCTGTCGTTTCCATAGAAACGTTACTCGATTTAGAAGGAAATGTCTTAGAACACATAGTATTTCATAGCGACGCAAATTCAGTGTGAATTCGACAATGAGTGGGAGTGAGGGATGCAGTAAAGAAGGATTAGTGGATCGGAAATGAGATTGTCTTATCCCAAAAGGAAATCCTGTCGTTTCCATAGGAGCGTTACCTGATTTAGAAGGAAATGTCTTAGAACACATAGTATTTCGTAGCGACGCAATTTCCGTGTGAATTCGTCAATGAGTGGAAGTGAGGGATGCAGTAAAGAAGGATTAGTGTATCGGAAATGTGATTGTCGTATCGGAAAAGAAAATCCTTTCGTTTCCATAGAAACGTTACTCGATTTAGGAGGAAATGTCCTAGGACACTTAGTATTTCATAGCGACGCAATTTCCGTGTGAATTCGTCAATGAGTGGGAGTGAGGGATGCAGTAAATAAGGATTAGTGGATCGGAAATGAGATTGTCGCATCCCAAAAGAAAATCCTGTCGTTTCCATAGAAACGTTACTCGATGTAGAAGGAAATGTCTTAGAACACATAGTATTTCATAGCGACGCAATTTCCGTGTGAATTCGTCAAAGAGTGGGAGTGACGGATGCAGTAAAGAAGGATTAGTGGATCGGAAATGAGATTGTCGTATCCCAAAAGAAAATCCTGTCGTCTCCATAGAAACGGTACTCGATTTAGAAGGAAATGTCTTAGAACACACAGTATTTCATAGCGACGCAATTTCCGTGTGCATTCGTCAATGAGTGGGAGTGAGGGATGCAGTAAAGAAGGATTAGTGGACCGGAAATGAGATTGTCGTATCCCAAAAGAAAATCATGTCGTTTCCATAGAAACGTTACTCGATTTAGAAGGAAATGTTTTAGAACACATAGTATTTCATAGCGACGCAATTTCCGTGTGATTCATCAATGAGTGGGAGTGAGGGATGCAGTAAAGAAGGATTAGTGGATCGGAAATGTGATTGTCGCATCCCAAAAGAAAATCCTGTCGTTTCCATAGAAACGTTACTCGATATAGAAGGAAATGTCTTAGAACACATAGTATTTCTTTGCGACGCAATTTCCGTGTGAATTCGTCAATGAGTGGGAGTGAGGGATGCAGTGAAGAAGGATTAGTGGATCGGAAATGAGATTGACGTATCCCAAAAGAAAATCCTGTCGTTTCCATAGAAACGTCACTTGATTTAGAAGGAAATGTCTTAGAACACATAGTATTTCATAGCGACGCAAACTCCGTGTGAATTCGTCAATGAGTGGGAGTGAGGGTTGCAGTAAAGAAGGATTAGTGGATCGGAAATGAGATTGTCGTATCCCAAAAGAAAATCCTGTCGTTTCCATAGAAACGTTACTCGATTTAGAAGGAAATGTCTTAGAACACATAGTATTTCATAGCGACGCAATTTCCGTGTGAATTCGTCAATGAGCGGGAGTGAGGGATGCAGTAAAGAAGGATTAGTGGATCGGAAATGAGATTGTCGTATCCCAAAAGAAAATCCTGTCGTTTCCATAGAAACGTTACTCGATTTAGAAGGAAATGTCTTGGAACACATAGTATTTCATAGCGACGCAATTTCCGTGTGAATTCGTCAATGAGTTGGAGTGAGGGATGAAGTAAAGAAGGATTAGTGGATCGGAAATGAGATTGTCGTATCCCAAAAGAATATCCTGTCGTTTCCATAGAAACGTTACTCGATTTAGAAGGAAATGTCTTAGAACACATAGTGTTTCATAGCGACGCAATTTCCGTGTGAATTTGTCAATCAGTGGGAGTGAGGGAATCAGTAAAGAAGGATTAGTGGATCGGAAATGTGATTGTGCGAATACCAAAAGAAAATCCTGTCGTTTCCATAGAAACGTTACTCGATTTAGAAGGAAATGCCTTAGAACACATAGTATTTCATAGCGACGCAATTTCCGTGTGAATTCGTCAAGAGTTGGGAGTGACGGATGCAGTAAAGAAGGATTAGTGGATCGGAAATGAGATTGTCGTATCCCAAAAGAAAATCCTGTCGTCTCCATAGAAACGGTACTCGATTAGAAGGAAATGTCCTTAGAACACACAGTATTTCATAGCGACGCAATTTCCGTGTGCATTCGTCAATGAGTGGGAGTGAGGGATGCAGTAAAGAAGGATTAGTGGACCGGAAATGAGATTGTCGTATCCCAAAAGAAAATCATGTCGTTTCCATAGAAACGTTCCTCGATTTAGAAGGAAATGTTTTAGAACACATAGTATTTCATAGCGACGCAATTCCGTGTGATTCATCAATGAGTGGGAGTGAGGGATGCAGTAAAGAAGGATTAGTGGATCGGAAATGTGATTGTCGCATCCCAAAAGAAAATCCTGTCGTTTCCATAGAAACGTTACTCGATTTAGAAGGAAATGTCTTAGAACACATAGTATTTCTTAGCGACGCGATTTCCGTGTGAATGCGTCAATGAGTGGGAGTGAGGGATGCAGTAAAGAAGGATTAGTGGATCGGAAATGAGATTGACGTATCCCAAAAGAAAATCCTGTCGTTTCCATAGAAACGTTACTCGATTTAGAAGGAAATGTCTTAGAACACATAGTATTTCATAGCGACGCAAACTCCGTGTGAATTCGTCAATGGGTGGGAGTGAGGGTTGCAGTAAAGAAGGATTAGTGGATCGGAAATGAGATTGTCGTATCCCAAAAGAAAATCCTGTCGTTTCCATAGAAACGTTACTCGATTTAGAAGGAAATGTCTTAGAACACATAATATTTCATAGCGACGCAATTTCCGTGTGAATTCGTCAATGAGCGGGAGTGAGGGATGCAGTAAAGAAGGATTAGTGGATCGGAAATGAGATTGTCGTATCCCAAAAGAAAATCCTGTCGTTTCCATAGAAACGTTACTCGATTTAGAAGGAAATGTCTAAGAACACATAGTATTTCATAGCGACGCAATTTCCGTGTGAATTCGTCAATGAGTGGGAGTGAGGGATGCAGTAAAGAAGGATTAGTGGATCGGAAATGAGATTGTCGTATCCCAAAAGAAAATCCTGTCGTTTCCATAGAAACGTTACTCGATTTAGAAGGAAATGTCTTAGAACACATAGTATTTCATAGCGACGCAATTTCCGTGTGAATTTGTCAATCAGTGGGAGTTAGGGAATCAGTAAAGAAGGATTAGTGGATCGGAAATGTGATTGTCGTATCCCAAAAGAAAATCCTGTCGTTTCCATAGAAACGTTACTCGATCTAGAAGGAAATGTCTTAGAACACATAGTATTTCATAGCGACGCAATTTCCGTGTGAATTCGTCAATGAGTGGGAGTGAGGGATGCAGTAAAGAAAGATTAGTGGATCGGAAATGAGATTGTCGTATCCCAAATGAAAATCCTGTCGTTTCCATAGAAACGTTACTCGATTTAGAAGGAAATGTCTTAGAACACATAGTAATTCATAGCGACGCAATTTTCGTGTGAATTCCTCAATGAGTGGGAGTGAGGGATGCAGTAAAGAAGGATTAGTGGATCGGAAATGTGATTGTCGTATCCCAAAAGAAAATCCTGTCGTTTCCATAGAAACGTTACTCGATTTAAAAGGAAATGTCTTAGAACACATAGTATTTCATAGCGACGCAATTTCCGCGTGAATTCGTCAATGAGTGGAGTGAGGGATGCAGTAAAGAAGGATTAGTGGATCGGAAATGAGATTGTCGTATCCCAAAAGAAAATGCTGTCGTTTCCATAGAAACGTTACTCGATTTAGAAGGAGAAGTCTTAGTACCCATAGTATTTCATAGCGACGCAATTTCCGTGTGAATTCGTCAACGAGTGGGAGTGAGGGATGCAGTAAAGAAGGATTAGTGGATCGGAAATGTGATTGTCGTATCCCAAAAGAAAATCCTGTCGTTTCCATAGAAACGTTACTCGATTTAGAAGGAAATGTCTTAGAACACATAGTATTTCATAGCGACGCAAATTCCGTGTGAATTCGACAATGAGTGGGAGTGAGGGATGCAGTAAAGAAGGATTAGTGGATCGGAGATGAGATTGTCGTATCCCAAAAGAAAATCCTGTCGTTTCCATAGGAGCGTTATCTGATTTAGAAGGAAATGTCTTACAACACATAGTATTTCGTAGCGACGCAATTTCCGTGTGAATTCGTCAATGAGTGGAAGTGAGGCATGCAGTAAAGAAGGATTAGTGTATCGGAAATGTGATTGTCGTATCCCAAAAGAAAATCCTTTCGTTTCCATAGAAACGTTACTCGATTTAGAAGGAAATGTCTTAGAACACATAGTATTTCATAGCGACGCAATTTCCGTGTGAATTCATCAATGAGTGGGAGTGAGGGATGCAGTAAAGAAGGATTAGTGGATCGGAAATGTGATTGTCGCATACCAAAAGAAAATCCTGTCGTTTCCATAGAAACGTTACTCGATTTAGAAGGAAATGTCTTAGAACACATAGTATTTCATAGCGACGCATTTTCCGTGTGAATTCGTCAATGAGTGGGAGTGAGGGATGCAGAAAAGAAGGATTAGTGGATCGGAAATGATATTGTCGTATACCAAAAGAAAATCCTGTCGTTTCCATTGGAACGTTACTCGATTTAGAAGGAAATGTCTTAGAACACATAGTATTTCATAGCGACGCAATTTCCGTGTGAATTCGTCAATGAGTGGGAGTGAGGGATGCAGTAAAGAAGGATTAGTGGACCGGAAATGAGATTGTCGTATCCCAAAACAAAATCCTGTCGTTTCCATAGAAACGTTACTCGATTTAGAAGGAAATGTTTTAGAACACATAGTATTTCATAGCGACGCAATTTCCGTGTGATTCATCAATGAGTGGGAGTGAGGGATGCAGTAAAGAAGGATTAGTGGATCGGAAATGTGATTGTCGTATCCCAAAAGAAAATCCTGTCGTTTCCATAGAAACGTTACTCGATTTAGAAGGAAATGTTTTAGAACGCATTGTATTTCTTAGCGACGCAATTTCCGTGTGAATTCGTCAATGAGTGGGAGTGAGGGATGCAGTAAAGAAGGATTAGTGGATCGGAAATGAGATTGACGTATCCCAAAAGAAAATCCTGTCGTTTCCATAGAAACGTTACTCGATTTAGAAGGAAATGTCTTAGAACACATAGTATTTCATAGCGACGCAATTTCCGTGTGAATTCGTCAATGAGTGGGAGTGAGGGATGCAGTAAAGAAGGATTAGTGGATCGGAAATGAGACTGTTGTATCCCAAAAGAAAATGCTGTCGTTTCCAAAGAAACGTTACTCGATTTAGAAGGAAATGTCTTAGAACACATAGTATTTCATAGCGACGCAATTTCCGTGTGAATTCGTCAATGAGTGGGAGTGAGGGATGCAGTAAAGAAGGATTAGTGGATCGGAAATGAGATTGTCGTATCCCAAAAGAAAATCCTGTCGTTTCCATGGAAACGTTACTCGATTTAGAAGGAAATGTCTTAGAACACATAGTAATTCATAGCGACGCAATTTTCGTGTGAATTCCTCAATGAGTGGGAGTGAGGGATGCAGTAAAGAAGGATTAGTGGATCGGAAATGTGATTGTCGTATCCCAAAAGAAAATCCTGTCGTTTCCATAGAAACGTTACTCGATTTAGAAGGAAATGTCTTAGAACACATAGTATTTCATAGCGACGCAATTTCCGTGTGAATTCGTCAATGAGTAGGAGTGAGGGATGCAGTAAAGAAGGATTAGTGGATCGGAAATGAGATTGTCGTATCCCAAAAGAAAATGCTGTCGTTTCCATAGAAACGTTACTCGATTTAGAAGGAGAAGCCTTAGTACCCATAGTATATCATAGCGACGCAATTTCCGTGTGAATTCGTCAACGAGTGGGAGTGAGGGATGCAGTAAAGAAGGATTAGTGGATCGGAAATGTGATTGTCGTATCCCAAAAGAAAATCCTGTCGTTTCCATAGAAACGTTACTCGATTTGGAAGGAAATGTCTTAGAACACATAGTATTTCATAGCGACGCAAATTCCGTGTGAATTCGACAATGAGTGGGAGTGAGGGATGCAGTAAAGAAGGATTATTGGATCGGAAATGAGATTGTCGTATCCCAAAGGAAAATCCTGTCGTTTCCATAGGAACGTTATCTGATTTAGAAGGAAATGTCTTAGAACACATAGTATATCGTAGCGACGCAATTTCCGTGTGAATTCGTCAATGAGTGGAAGTGAGGGATGCAGTAAAGATAGATTAGTGTTTCGGAAATGTGATTGTGGTATCCCAAAAGAAAATCATTTCGTTTCCATAGAAACGTTACTCGATTTAGAAGGAAATGTCTTAGAACACATACTATTTCATAGCGACGCAATTTCCGTGTGAATTCATCAATGAGTGGGAGTGAGGGATGCAGTAAAGAAGGATTAGTGGATCGGAAATGAGATTGTCGTATACCAAAAGAAAATCCTGTCGTTTGCATAGAAACGTTACTCGATTTAGAAGGAAATGTCTTAGAACACATAGTATTTCATAGCGACGCATTTTCCGTGTGAATTCGTCAATGAGTGGGAGAGAGGGATGCAGAAAAGAAGGATTAGTGGATCGGAACTGAGATTGTCGTATACCAAAAGAAAATCCTGTCGTTTCCATAGAAACGTTACTCGATTTAGAAGGAAATGTCTTAGAACACATAGTATTTCATAGCGACGCAATTTCCGTGTGAATTCGTCAATGAGTGGGAGTGAGGGATGCAGTAAAGAAGGATTAGTGGATCGGAAATGAGATTGTCGTATCCCAAAAGAAAATCATGTCGTTTCCATAGAAACGTTACTCGATTTAGAAGGAGATGTCTTAGAACACATAGTATTTCATAGCGACGCAATTTCCGTGTGAATTTATCAATGAGTGGGAGTGAGGGATGCAGTAAAAAAGGATTAGTGGATCGGAAATGTGATTGTCGTTTCCCAAAAGAAAATCCTGTCTGTTCCATAGAAACATTACTCGATTTAGAAGGAAATGTCTTAGAACACATAGTATTTCATAGCGACGCAATTTCCGTGTGAATTCGTCATTGAGTGGGAGTGAGGGATGCAGTAAAGAAGGATTAGTGGATCGGAAATGAGATTGTCGCATCCCAAAAGAAAATCCTGTCGTTTCCATAGAAACGTTACTCGATGTAGAAGGAAATGTCTTAGAACACATAGTATTTCATAGCGACGCAATTTCCGTGTGAATTCGTCAATGAGTGGGGGTGACGGATGCAGTAAAGAAGGATTAGTGGATCGGAAATGAGATTGTCGTATCCCAAAAGAAAATCCTGTCGTCTCCATAGAAATGGTACTCGATTTAGAAGGAAATGTCTTAGAACACATAGTATTTCATAGCGACGCAATTTCCGTGTGAATTCGTCAATGAGTGGGAGTGAGGGATGCAGTAAAGAAGGATTAGTGGACCGGAAATGAGATTGTCGTATCCCAAAACAAAATCCTGTCGTTTCCATAGAAACGTTACTCGATTTAGAACGAAATGTTTTAGAACACATAGTATTTCATAGCGACGCAATTTCCGTGTGATTCATCAATGAGTGGGAGTGAGGGATGCAGTAAAGAAGGATTAGTGGATCGGAAATGTGATTGTCGTATCCCAAAAGAAAATCCTGTCGTTTCCATAGAAACGTTACTCGATTTAGAAGGAAATGTCTTAGAACACATAGTATTTCTTAGCGACGCATTTTCCGTGTGAATTCGTCAATGAGTGGGAGTGAGGGATGCAGTAAAGAAGGATTAGTGGATCGGAAATGAGATTGACGTATCCCAAGAGAAAATCCTGTAGTTTCCATAGAAACGTTACTCGATTTAGAAGGAAATGTCTTAGAACACATAGTATTTCATAGCGACGCAATTTCCGTGTGAATTCGTCAATGAGTGGGAGTGAGGGATACAGTAACGAAGGATTAGTGGATCGGAATTGAGATTGTCGTATCCCAAAAGAAAATCCTGTCGTTTCCAAAGAAACGTTACTCGATTTAGAAGGAAATGTCTTAGAACACATAGTATTTCATAGCGACGCAATTTCCGTGTGAATTCGTCAATGAGTGGGAGTGAGGGATGCAGTAAAGAAGGATTAGTGGATTGGAAATGAGATTGTCGTATCCCAAAAGAAAATCCTGTCGTTTCCATAGAAACGTTTCTCGATTTAGAAGGAAATGTCTTAGAACACATAGTATTTCATAGCGACGCAATTTCCGTGTGAATTTGTCAATGAGTGGGAGTGAGGGAATCAGTAAAGAAGGATTAGTGGATCGGAAATGTGATTGTCGTATCCCAAAAGAAAATCCTGTCGTTTCCATAGAAACGTTACTCGATTTAGAAGGAAATGTCTTAGAACACATAGTATTTCATAGCGACGCAAATTCCGTGTGAATTCGACAATGAGTGGGAGTGAGGGATGCAGTAAAGAAGGATTAGTGGATCGGAAATGAGATTGTCGTATCCCAAAAGAAAATCCTGTCGTTTCCATAGAATTGTTACTCGATTTAGAAGGAAATGTCTTAGAACACATAGTATTTCATAGCGACGCAATTTCCGTGTGAATTCGTCAATGAGTGGGAGTGAGGGATGCAGTAAAGAAGGATTAGTGGATCGGAAATGAGATTGTCGTATCCCAAAAGAAAATCCTGTCGTTTCCATAGAAACGTTTCTCGATTTAGAAGGAAATGTCTTAGAACACATAGTATTTCATAGCGACGCAATTTCCGTGTGAATTTGTCAATGAGTGGGAGTGAGGGAATCAGTAAAGAAGGATTAGTGGATCGGAAATGTGATTGTCGTATCCCAAAAGAAAATCCTGTCGTTTCCATAGAAACGTTACTCGATTTAGAAGGAAATGTCTTAGAACACATAGTATTTCATAGCGACGCAATTTCCGTGTCAATTTGTCAATGAGTGGGAGTGAGGGATGCAGTAAAGAAGGATTAGTGGATCGGAAATGAGATTGTCGTATCCCAAAAGAAAATCCTGTCGTCTCCATAAAACGTTACTCGATTTAGAAGGAATTGTCTTAGAACACATAGTATTTCATAGCGACGCAATTTTCGTGTGAATTCCTCAATGAGTGGGAGTGAGGGATGCAGTAAAGAAGGATTAGTGGATCGGAATTGTGATTGTCGTATCCCAAAAGAAAATCCTGTCGTTTCCATAGAAACGTTACTAGATATAGAAGGAAATGTCTTAGAACACATAGTATTTCATAGCGACGCAATTTCCGTGTGAATTCGTCAATGAGTGGGAGTGAGGGATGCAGTAAAGAAGGATTAGTGGATCGGAAATGAGATTGTCGTATCCCAAAAGAAAATGCTGTCGTTTCCATAGAAACGTTACTCGATTTAGAAGGAGAAGTCTTAGTACCCATAGTATTTCTTAGCGACGCAATTTCCGTGTGAATTCGTCAACGAGTGGGAGTGAGGGATGCAGTAAAGAAGGATTAGTGGATCGGAAATGTGATTGTCGTATCCCAAAAGAATATCCTGTCGTTTCCATAGAAACGTTACTCGATTTAGAAGGAAATGTCTTAGAACACGTAGTATTTCATAGCGACGCAAATTCCGTGTGAATTCGACAATGAGTTGGAGTGAGGGATGCAGTAAAGAAGGATTAGTGGATCGGAAATGAGATTGTCGTATCCCAAAAGAAAATCCTGTCGTTTCCATAGGAACGTTACCTCATTTAGAAGGAAATGTCTTAGAACACATAGTATTTCGTAGCGACGCAATTTCCGTGTGAATTCGTCAATGAGTGGAAGTGAGGGATGCAGTAAAGAAGGATTAGTGTATCGGAAATGTGATTGTCGTATTCCAAAAGAAAATCCTTTCGTTTCCATAGAAACGTTACTCGATTTAGAAGGAAATGTCTTAGAACACATAGTATTTCATAGCGACGCAATTTCCGTGTGAATTCGTCAATGAGTGGGAGTGAGGGATGCAGTAAAGAAGGATTAGTGGATCGGAAATGAGATTGTCGTATCCCAAAAGAAAATCCTGTCGTTTCCATAGAAACGTTTCTCGATTTAGAAGGAAATGTCTTAGAACACATAGTATTTCATAGCGACGCAATTTCCGTGTGAATTCGTCAATGAGTGGGAGTGAGGGATGCAGTAAAGAAGGATTAGTGGGTCGGAAATGAGATTGTCGTATCCCAAAACAAAATCCTGTCGTTTCCATAGAAACGTTACTCGATTTAGAAGGAAATGTCTTAGAACACATAGTATCTCATTGCGCCGCAATTTCCGTGTGAATTCGTCAATGAGTGGGAGTGAGGGATGCAGTAAAGAAGGATTAGTGGATCGGAAATGAGATTGTCGTATCACAAAAGAAAATCCTGTCATTTCCATAGAAACGTTACTCGATTTAGAAGGAGGAGTCATAGAACCCATAGTATTTCATAGCGACTCAATTTCTGTGTCAATTCGTCAATGTGAGGGAGCTAGGGATGCAATAAAGAAGAAATAGTGCATCGAGAAGGAGATACTCGTATCGCAAAAGAAAATCCTGTCGTTTCCATAGAAACGTTACTCGATTTAGAAGGAAATGTCTTAGAACACATAGTATTTCATAGCGACGCAATTTCCCTGTGAATTCGTCAATGAGTGGGAGTAAGGGATGCAGTAAAGAAGGATTAGTGGATCGGAAATGTGATTGTCGTATCCCAAAAGAAAATCCTGTCGTTTCCATAGAAACGTTACTCAATTTAGTAGGAAATGTCTTAGAACACATAGTATTTCATAGCGACGCAATTTCCGTGTGAATTCGTCAATGAGTGGGAGTGAGGGATGCAGTAAAAAGGATTAGTGGATCGGAAATGAGATTGTCGCATCCCAAAAGAAAATCCTGTCGTTTCCATAGAAACGTTACTCGATGTAGAAGGAAATGTCTTAGAACACATAGTATTTCATAGCGACGCAATTTCCGTGTGAATTGGTCAATGAGTGGGAGTGACGGATGCAGTAAAGAAGGATTAGTGGATCGGAAATGAGATTGTTGTATCCCAAAAGAAAAACCTAACGTCTCCATAGAAACGTTACTCGATTTAGAAGGAAATGTCTTAGAACACATAGTATTTCATAGCGACGCAATTTCCGTGTGAAATCGTCAATGGGTGGGAGTGAGGGATGCAGTAAAGAAGGATTAGTGGATCGGAAATGAGATTGTCGTATCCCAAAAGAAAATCCTGTCGTTTCCATAGAAACGTTACTCGATTTAGAAGGAAATGTTTTAGAACACATAGTATGTCATAGCGACGCAATTTCCGTGTGATTCATCAATGTGTGGGAGTGAGGGATGCAGTAAAGAAGGATTAGTGGATCGGAAATGTGATTGTCGTATCAAAAAGAAAATCCTGTCGTTTCCATAGAAACGTTACTCGATTTAGAAGGAAATGTCTTTGAACACATAGTATTTCTTAGCGACGCAATGTCCGTGTGAATTCGTCAATGAGTGGGAGTGAGGGACGCAGTTAAGAAGGATTAGTGGATCGGAAATGAGATTGACGTACCCCAAAAGAAAATCCTGTCGTTTCCATAGAAACGTTACTCGATTTAGAAGGAAGTGTCTTAGAACACATAGTATTTCATAGCGACGCAACTTCCGTGTGAATTCGTCAATGAGTGGGAGTGAGGGTTGCAGTAAGGAAGGATTAGTGGATCGGAAATGAGATTGTCGTATCCCAAAAGAAAATCCTGTCGTTTCCATAGAAACGTTACTCGATTTAGAAGGAAATGTCTTAGAACACATAGTATCTCATAGCGCCGCAATTTCCGTGTGAATTCGTCAATGAGTGGGAGTGAGGGATGCAGTAAAGAAGGATTAGTGGATTGGAAATGAGATTGTCGTATCACAAAAGAAAATCCTGTCATTTCCATAGAAACGTTACTCGATTTAGAAGGAGGAGTCATAGAACCCATAGTATTTCATAGCGACTCAATTTCTGTGTTAATTCGTCAATGTGAGGGAGCTAGGGATGCAATAAAGAAGGAATAGTGCATCGAGAAGGAGATACTCGTATCGCAAAAGAAAATCCTGTCGTTTCCATAAAAACTTTACTCGATTTAGAAGGAAATATCTTAGAACACATAGTATTTCATAGCGACGCAATTTCCCTGTGAATTCGTCAATGAGTGGGAGTAAGGGATGCAGTAAAGAAGGATTAGTGGATCGGAAATGTGATTGTCGTATCCCAGAAGAAAATCCTGTCGTTTCCATAGAAACGTTACTCCATTTAGAAGGAAATGTCTTAGAATACAAAGTATTTCATAGCGACGCAATTTCCGTGTGAATTCGTCAATGAGTGGGAGTGAGGGATGCAGTAAAGAAGGATTAGTGGATCGGAAATGAGATTGTCGCATCCCAAAAGAAAATCCTGTCGTTTCCATAGAAACGTTACTCGATGTAGAAGGAAATGCCTAAGAACACATAGTATTTCATAGCGACGCAATTTCCGTGTGAATTCGTCAATGAGTGGGAGTGAGGGATGCAGTAAAGAAGGATTAGTGGATCGGAAATGAGATTGTCGTATCACAAAAGAAAATCCTGTCATTTCCATAGAAACGTTACTCGATTTAGAAGGAGGAGTCATAGAACCCATTGTATTTCATAGCGACTCAATTTCTGTGTTAATTCGTCAATGTGAGGGAGCTAGGGATACAATAAAGAAGGAATAGTGCATCGAGAAGGAGATACTCGTATCGCAAAAGAAAATCCTGTCGTTTCCATAAAAACGTTACTCGATTTAGAAGGAAATGTCTTAGAACACATAGTATTTCATAGCGACGCAATTTCCCTGTGAATTCGTCAATGAGTGGGAGTAAGGGATGCAGTAAAGAAGGATTAGTGGATCTTAAATGTGATTGTCGTATCCCAAAAGAAAATCCTGTCGTTTCCATAGAAACGTTACTCGATTTAGAAGGAAATGTCTTAGAACACATAGTATTTCATAGCGACGTAATTTCCGTGTGAATTCGTCAATGAGTGGGAGTGAGGGATGCAGTAAAGAAGGATTAGTGGATCGGAAATGAGATTGTCATATCCCAAAAGAAAATCCTGTCGTTTCCATAGAAACGTTACTCGATTTAGAAGGAAATGTCTTAGAACACATAGTATTTCATAGCGACGCAATTTCCGTGTGAATTCGTCAATGAGTGGGAGTGAGGGATGCAGTAAAGAAGGATTAGTGGATCGGAAATGAGATTCTCGTATCCCAAAAGAAAATCCTGTTGTTTCCATAGAAACGTTACTCGATTTAGAAGGAAATGTCTTAGAACACATAGTATTTCATAGCGACGAAATTTCCGTGTGAATTTGTCAATGAGTGGGGGTGAGGGAATCAGTAAAGAAGGATTAATGGATCGGAAATGTGATTGTCGTATCCCAAAAGAAAATCCTGTCGTTTCCATAGAAACGTTACTCGATTTAGAAGGAAATGTCTTAGAACACATAGTATTTCATAGCGACGCAATTTCCGTGTGAATTCGTCAATGAGTGGGAGTGAGGGATGCAGTAAAAAAGGATTAGTGGATCGGAAATGAGATTGTCGTATCAAAAAAGAAAATCCTGTCGTTTCCATAGAAACGTTACTCGATTTAGAAGGAAATGTCTTAGAACACATAGTATTTCATAGCGACGCAATTTCCGTGTGAATTCGTCAATGAGTGGGAGTGAGGGATGCAGTAAAAAAGGATTAGTGGATCGGAAATGAGATTGTCGTATCCCAAAAGAAAATCCTGTCGTTTCCATAGAAACGTTACTCGATTTAGAAGGAAATGTCTTAGAACACATAGCATTTCATAGCGACGCAATTTCCGTGTGAATTCGTCAATGAGTGGGAGTGAGGGATGCAGTAAAGAAGGATTAGTGGATCGGAAATGAGATTCTCGTATCCCAAAAGAAAATCCTGTCGTTTCCATAGAAACGTTACTCGATTTAGAAGGAAATGTCTTAGAACACATAGTATTTCATAGCGACGCAATTTCCGTGTGAATTCGTCAATGAGTGGGAGTGAGGGATGCAGTAAAAAAGGATTAGTGGATCGGAAATGAGATTGTCGTATCAAAAAAGAAAGTCCTGTCGTTTCCATAAAAACGTTACTCGATTTAGAAGGAAATGTCTTAGAACACATAGTATTTCATAGCGACGCAATTTCCGTGTGAATTCGTCAATGAGTGGGAGTGAGGGATGCAGAAAAGAAGGATTAGTGGATCGGAAATGAGATTGTCGTATCCCAAAAGAAAATCCTGTCGTTTCCATAGAAACGTTACTCGATTTAGAAGGAAATGTCTTAGAACACATAGTATTTCATAGCGACGCAATTTCCGTGTGAATTCGTCAATGAGTGGGAGTGAGGGATGCAGTAAAGAAGGATTAGTGGATCGGAAATGAGATTCTCGTATCCCAAAAGAAAATCCTGTCGTTTCCATAGAAACGTTACTCAATTTAGAAGGAAATGTCTTAGAACACATAGTATTTCATAGCGACGCAATTTCCGTGTGAATTTGTGAATGAGTGGGAGTGAGGGAATCAGTAAAGAAGGATTAGTGGAACAGAAATGTGATTGTCGTATCCCAAAAGAAAATCCTGTCGTTTCCCTAGAAACGTTACTCGATTTAGAAGGAAATGTCTTAGAACACATAGTATTTTTTATAGCGACGCAATTTCCGTGTGAATTCGTCAATGAGTGGGAGTGAGGGATGCAGTAAAAAAGGATTAGTGGATCGGAAATGAGATTGTCGTATCCCAAAAGAAAATCCTGTCGTTTCCATAGAAACGTTACTCGATTTAGAAGGAAATGTCTTAGAACACATAGTATTTCATAGCGACGCAATTTCCGTGTGAATTCGTCAATGAGTGGGAGTGAGGGATGCAGTAAAGAAGGATTAGTGGATCGGAAATGCGATTGTCGTATCCCAAAAGAAAATCCTGTCGTTTCCATAGAAACGTTACTCGATTTAGAAGGAAATGTCTTAGAACACATAGTATTTCAAAGCGACGCGATTTGCGTGTGAATTTGTCAATGAGTGGGAGTGAGGGAATCAGTAAAGAAGGATTAGTGGATCGGAAATGTGATTGTCGTATCCCAAAAGAAAATCCTGTCGTTTCCATAGAAACGATACTCGATTTAGAAGGAAATGTCTTAGAACACATAGTATTTCATAGCGACGCAATTTCCGTGTGAATTCGTCAATGAGTGGGAGTGAGGGATGCAGTGAAGAAGGATTAGTGGATCGGAAATGAGATTGTCGTATCACAAAAGAATATCATGTCATTTCCATAGAAACGTTACTCGATTTAGAAGGAGGAGTCATAGAACCCATAGTATTTCATAGCGACTCAATTTCTGTGTTAATTCGTCAATGTGAGGGAGCTAGGGATGCAATAAAGAAGGAATAGTGCATCGAGAAGGAGATACTCGTATCGCAAAAGAAAATCCTGTCGTTTCCATAGAAACGTTACTCGATTTAGAAGGAAATGTCTTAGAACTTATAGTATTTCATAGCGACGCAATTTCCGTGTGAATTCGTCAATGAGTGGGAGTGAGGGATGCAGTAAAGAGGGATTAGTTGATCGGAAATGAGATTGTCGTATCCCAAAAGAAAATCCTGTCGTTTCCATAGAAACGTTACTCGAATTTGAGGGAAATGTCTTAGAACTCATAGTATTTCATAGCGACGCAATTTTCGCGTGCATTCGTCAATGTAAGGGAGTGAGGGATGCAGTAAAGAAGGATTAGTGGTTCGGAAATGAGATTGTCGTATCCCAAAAGAAAATCCTGTAGTTTCCATAGAAACGTTACTCGATTTAGACGGAGAAGTCTTAGAACACATAGTATTTCATAGCGACGCAATTTCCGTGTGAATTCGTCAATGAGTGGAAGTGAGGGATGCAGTAAAGAAGGATTAGTGGATCGGAAATGAGCTTGTCGTATCCCAAAAGAAAATCCTGTCGTTTCCATAGAAACGTTACTCGATTTAGAAGGAAATGTCTTAGAACACATAGTATTTCATATCGACGCAATTTCCGTGTGAATTCATCAATGAGTGGGAGTGAGGGATGCAGTAAAGAAGGGGTAGTGAATCGGAAATGTGACTGTCGTATCCCAAAAGAAAATCCTGTCGTTTCCATAGAAACGTTACTCGATTTAAAAGGAAATGTCTTAGAACACATAATATTTCATAGCGACGCAATTTCCGTGTAAATTCGTCAATGGGTGGGAGTGAGGGATGCAGTAAAGAAGGATTAGTGGATCGGAAATGAGATTCTCGTATCCCAAAAGAAAATCCTGTCGTTTCCAAAGAAACGTTACTCGATTTAGAAGGAAATGTCTTAGAACACATAGTATTTCATAGCGACGCAATTTCCGTGTGAATTTGTCAATGAGTGGGAGTGAGAGAATCAGTAAAGAAGGATTAGTGGAACAGAAATGTGATTGTCGAATCCCAAAAGAAAATCCTGTCGTTTCCCTAGAAATGTTACTCGATTTAGAAGGAAATGTCTTAGAACACATAGTATTTCATAGCGACGCAATTTCCGTGTGAATTCGTCACGGAGTGGGAGTGAGGGATGCAGTAAAAAAGGATTAGTGGATCGTAAATGAGATTGTCGTATCCCAAAAGAAAATCCTGTCGTTTCCATAGAAACGTTACTCGATTTATAAGGAAATGTCTTAGAACACATAGCATTTCATAGCGACGCAATTTCCGTGTGAATTCGTCAATGAGTGCGAGTGAGGGATGCAGTAAAGAAGGATTAGTGGATCGGAAATGAGATTGTCGTAACCCAAAAGAAAAACCTGTCGTTTCCATAGAAACGTTACTCGATTTAGAAGGAAATGTCTTAGAACACATAGTATTTCAAAGCGACGCAATTTCCGTGTGAATTTGTCAATGAGTGGGAGTGAGGGAATCAGTAAAGGAGGATTAGTGGATCGGAAATGTGATTGTTGTATCCCAAAAGAAAATCCTCTCGTTTCCATAGAAACGATACTCGATTTAGAAGGAAATGTCTTACAACACATAGTATTTCATAGCGACGCAATTTCCGTGTGAATTCGTCAATGAGTGGGAGTGAGGGATGCAGTAAAGAAGGATTAGTGGATCGGAAATGAGATTATCGTATCCCAAAAGAAAATCCTGTCGTTTCCATAGAAACGTTACTCGATTTAGAAGGAAATGTCTTAGAACACATAGTATTTCATAGCGACGCAATTTCCGTGTGAATTCGTCAATGAGTGGGAAGTGAGGGATGCAGTAAAGAAGGATTAGTGGATCGGAAATGAGATTCTCGTATTACAAAAGAAAATCCTGTCGTTTCCATAGAAACGTTACTCGATTTAGAAGGAAATGTCTTAGAACACATAGTATTTCATAGCGACGCAATTTCCGTGTGAATTCGTCAATGAGTGGGAGTGAGGGATGCAGTAAAGAAGGATTAGTGGATCGGAAATGAGATTGTCGTATCCCAAAAGAAATTCCTGTCGTTTCCATAGAAACGTTACTCGATTTAGAAGGAAATGTCTTAGAACACATAGTATTTCATAGCGACGCAATTTCCGTGTGAATTCGTCAATGAGTGGGAGTGAGGGATGCAGTAGAGAAGGATTAGTGGATCGGAAATGAGATTCTCGTATCCCAAAAGAAAATCCTGTCGTTTCCATAGAAACGTTACTCAATTTAGAAGGAAATGTCTTAGAACACATAGTATTTCATAGCGACGCAATTTCCGTGTGAATTTGTCAATGAGTGGGAGTGAGGGAATCAGTAAAGAAGGATTAGTGGAACAGAAATGTGATTGTCGTATCCCAAAAGAAAATCCTGTCGTTTCCCCAGAAACGTTACTCGACTTAGAAGGAAATGTCTTAGAACACATAGTATTTCATAGCGACGCAATTTCCGTGTGAATTCGTCAATGAGTGGGAGTGAGGGATGCAGTAAAAAAGGATTAGTGGATCGGAAATGAGATTGTCGTATCCCAAAAGAAAATCCTGTCGTTTCCATAGAAACGTTACTCGATTTAGAAGGAAATGTCTTAGAACACATAGCATTTCATAGCGACGCAATTTCCGTGTGAATTCGTCAATGAGTGGGAGTGAGGGATGCAGTAAAGAAGGATTAGTGGATCGGAAATGCGATTGTCGTATCCCAAAAGAAAATCCTGTCGTTTCCATAGAAACGTTACTCGATTTAGAAGGAAATGTCTTAGAACACATAGTATTTCAAAGCGAAGCAATTTGCGTGTGAATTTGTCAATGAGTGGGAGTGAGGGAATCAGTAAAGAAGGATTAGTGGATCGGAAATGTGATTGTCGTATCCCAAAAGAAAATCCTGTCGTTTCCATAGAAACGATACTCGATTTAGAAGGAAATGTCTTACAACACATAGTATTTCATAGCGACGCAATTTCGGTGTGAATTCGTCAATGAGTGGGAGTGAGGGATGCAGTAAAGAAGGATTAGTGGATCGGAAATGAGATTGTCGTATCCCAAAAGAAAATCCTGTCGTTTCCATAGAAACGTTACTCGATTTAGAAGGAAATGTCTTAGAACACATAGCATTTCATAGCGACGCAATTTCCGTGTGAATTTGTCAATGAGTGGGAGTGAGGGATGCAGTGAAGAAGGATTAGTGGATCGGAAATGAGATTGTCGTATCACAAAAGAATATCATGTCATTTCCATAGAAACGTTACTCGATTTAGAAGGAGGAGTCATAGAACCCATAGTATTTCATAGCGACTCAATTTCTGTGTTAATTCGTCAATGTGAAGGAGCTAGGGATGCAATAAAGAAGGAATAGTGCATCGAGAAGGAGATACTCGTATGGCAAAAGAAAATCCTGTCGTTTCCATAGAAACGCTACTCGATTTAGAAGGAAATGTCTTAGAACACATAATATTTCATAGCGACGCAATTTCCGTGTGAATTCGTCAATGAGTGGGAGTAAGGGATGCAGTAAAGAAGGATTAGTGGATCGGAAATGTGATTGTCGTATCCCAAGAGAAAATCCTGTCGTTTCCATAGAAACGTTACTCGAATTTGAGGGAAATGTCTTAGAACTCATAGTATTTCATAGCGACGCAATTTTCGCGTGCATTCGTCAATGTAAGGGAGTGAGGGATGCAGTAAAGAAGGATTAGTGGTTCGGAAATGAGATTGTCGTATCCCAAAAGAAAATCCTGTAGTTTCCATAGAAACGTTACTCGATTTAGACGGAGAAGTCTTAGAACACATAGTATTTCATAGCGACGCAATTTCCGTGTGATTTCGTCAATGAGTGGAAGTGAGGGATGCAGTAAAGAAGGATTAGTGGATCGGAAATGAGCTTGTCGTATCCCAAAAGAAAATCCTGTCGTTTCCATAGAAACATTACTCGATTTAGAAGGAAATGTCTTAGAACACATAGTATTTCATATCGACGCAATTTCCGTGTGAATTTGTCAATGAGTGGGAGTGAGGGAATCAGTAAAGAAGGATTAGAGGAACAGAAATGTGATTGTCGTATCCCAAAAGAAAATCCTGTCGTTTCCCTAGAAACGTTACTCGATTTAGAAGGAAATGTCTTAGAACACATAGTATTTTTTATAGTGACGCAATTTCCGTGTGAATTCGTCAATGAGTGGGAGTGAGGGATGCAGTAAAAAAGGATTAGTGGATCGGAAATGAGATTGTCGTATCCCAAAAGAAAATCCTGTCGTTTCCATAGAAACGTTACTCGATTTAGAAGGAAATGTCTTAGAACACATAGTATTTCATAGCGACGCAATTTCCGTGTGAATTCGTCAATGAGTGGGAGTGAGGGATGCAGTAAAGAAGGATTAGTGGATCGGAAATGCGATTGTCGTATCCCAAAAGAAAATCCTGTCGTTTCCATAGAAACGTTACTCGATTTAGAAGAAAATGTCTTAGAACACATAGTATTTCAAAGCGACGCGATTTGCGTGTGAATTTGTCAATGAGTGGGAGTGAGGGAATCAGTAAAGAAGGATTAGTGGATCGGAAATGTGATTGTCGTATCCCAAAAGAAAATCCTGTCGTTTCCATAGAAACGATACTCGATTTAGTAGGAAATGTCTTACAACACATAGTATTTCATAGCGACGCAATTTCCGTGTGAATTCGTCAATGAGTGGGAGTGAGGGATGCAGTAAAGAAGGATTAGTGGATCGGAAATGAGATTGTCGTATCCCAAAAGAAAATCCTGTCGTTTCCATAGAAACGTTACTCGATTTAGAAGGAAATGTCTTAGAACACATAGTATTTCATAGCGACGCAATTTCCGTGTGAATTCGTCAATGAGTGGGAGTGAGGGATGCAGTGAAGAAGGATTAGTGGATCGGAAATGAGATTGTCGTATCACAAAAGAATATCATGTCATTTCCATAGAAACGTTACTCGATATAGACGGAGGAGTCATAGAACCCATAGTATTTCATAGCGACTCAATTTCTGTGTTAATTCGTCAATGTGAGGGAGCTAGGGATGCAATAAAGAAGGAATAGTGCATCGAGAAGGAGATACTCGTATCGCAAAAGAAAATCCTGTCGTTTCCATAGAAACGTTACTCGATTTAGAAGGAAATGTCTTAGAACTTATAGTATTTCATAGCGACGCAATTTCCGTGTGAATTCGTCAATGAGTGGGAGTGAGGGATGCAGTAAAGAGGGATTAGTTGATCGGAAATGAGATTGTCGTATCCCAAAAGAAAATCCTGTCGTTTCCATAGAAACGTTACTCGAATTTGAGGGAAATGTCTTAGAACTCATAGTATTTCATAGCGACGCAATTTTCGCGTGCATTCGTCAATGTAAGGGAGTGAGGGATGCAGTAAAGAAGGATTAGTGGTTCGGAAATGAGATTGTCGTATCCCAAAAGAAAATCCTGTAGTTTCCATAGAAACGTTACTCGATTTAGACGGAGAAGTCTTAGAACAGATAGTATTTCATAGCGACGCAATTTCCGTGTGAATTCGTCAATGAGTGGAAGTGAGGGATGCAGTAAAGAAGGATTAGTGGATCGGAAATGAGCTTGTCGTATCCCAAAAGAAAATCCTGTCGTTTCCATAGAAACGTTACTCGATTTAGAAGGAAATGTCTTAGAACACATAGTATTTCATATCGACGCAATTTCCGTGTGAATTCATCAATGAGTGGGAGTGAGGGATGCAGTAAAGAAGGGGTAGTGAATCGGAAATGTGACTGTCGTATCCCAAAAGAAAATCCTGTCGTTTCCATAGAAACGTTACTCGATTTAGAAGGAAATGTCTTAGAACACATAATATTTCATAGGGACGCAATTTCCGTGTAAATTCGTCAATGGGTGGGAGTGAGGGATGCAGTAAAGAAGGATTAGTGGATCGGAAATGCGATTGTCGTATCCCAAAAGAAAATCCTGTCGTTTCCATAGAAACGTTACTCGATTTAGAAGGAAATGTCTTAGAACACATAGTATTTCAAAGCGACGCGATTTGCGTGTGAATTTGTCAATGAGTGGGAGTGAGGGAATCAGTAAAGAAGGATTAGTGGATCGGAAATGTGATTGTCGTATCCCAAAAGAAAATCCTGTCGTTTCCATAGAAACGATACTCGATTTAGTAGGAAATGTCTTACAACACATAGTATTTCATAGCGACGCAATTTCCGTGTGAATTCGTCAATGAGTGGGAGTGAGGGATGCAGTAAAGAAGGATTAGTGGATCGGAAATGAGATTGTCGTATCCCAAAAGAAAATCCTGTCGTTTCCATAGAAACGTTACTCGATTTAGAAGGAAATGTCTTAGAACACATAGTATTTCATAGCGACGCAATTTCCGTGTGAATTCGTCAATGAGTGGGAGTGAGGGATGCAGTGAAGAAGGATTAGTGGATCGGAAATGAGATTGTCGTATCACAAAAGAATATCATGTCATTTCCATAGAAACGTTACTCGATATAGAAGGAGGAGTCATAGAACCCATAGTATTTCATAGCGACTCAATTTCTGTGTTAATTCGTCAATGTGAGGGAGCTAGGGATGCAATAAAGAAGGAATAGTGCATCGAGAAGGAGATACTCGTATCGCAAAAGAAAATCCTGTCGTTTCCATAGAAACGTTACTCGATTTAGAAGGAAATGTCTTAGAACTTATAGTATTTCATAGCGACGCAATTTCCGTGTGAATTCGTCAATGAGTGGGAGTGAGGGATGCAGTAAAGAGGGATTAGTTGATCTGAAATGAGATTGTCGTATCCCAAAAGAAAATCCTGTCGTTTCCATAGAAACGTTACTCGAATTTGAGGGAAATGTCTTAGAACTCATAGTATTTCATAGCGACGCAATTTTCGCGTGCATTCGTCAATGTAAGGGAGTGAGGGATGCAGTAAAGAAGGATTAGTGGTTCGGAAATGAGATTGTCGTATCCCAAAAGAAAATCCTGTAGTTTCCATAGAAACGTTACTCGATTTAGACGGAGAAGTCTTAGAACACATAGTATTTCATAGCGACGCAATTTCCGTGTGAATTCGTCAATGAGTGGAAGTGAGGGATGCAGTAAAGAAGGATTAGTGGATCGGAAATGTGATTGTCGTATCCCAAAAGAAAATCCTGTCGTTTCCATAGAAACGATACTCGATTTAGTAGGAAATGTCTTACAACACATAGTATTTCATAGCGACGCAATTTCCGTGTGAATTCGTCAATGAGTGGGAGTGAGGGATGCAGTAAAGATGGATTAGTGGATCGGAAATGAGATTGTCGTATCCCAAAAGAAAATCCTGTCGTTTCCATAGAAACGTTACTCGATTTAGAAGGAAATGTCTTAGAACACATAGTATTTCATAGCG
>NW_025728287.1:6537663-6582132 GCF_021461385.2 Schistocerca piceifrons
CCATAGTATTTCATAGCGACGGAATTTCCGTGTTAATTCGTCAATGTGAGGGAGCTAGAGATGCAATAAAGAAGGAATAGTGCATCGAGAAGGAGATACTCGTATCGCAAAAGAAAAGCCAGTCGTTTCCATAGAAACGATACTCGATTTAGAAGGAGAAGTCATAGAACCCATAGTATTTCATTGCGACGCAATTGCTGTGTTAATTCGTCAATGTGTGGGAGTGAGGGATGCAGTAAAGAAGGAATAGTGGATCGGAAATGTGATTGTCGTATCCCAAAAGAAAATCCTATCGTTTCCATAGAACGTTACTCGATTTAGAAGGAAACGTCTTAGAACACATAGTATTTCATAGCGACGCAATTTGAGTGTGAATTCGGCAATGAGTGGGAGTGAGGGATGCAGTATAGAAGGATTAGTGGATCGGAAATGAGATTGTCGTATCCCAAAAGAAAATCCTAACGTTTCCATAGAAACGTTACTCGATAAAGAAGGAAATGTCTTAGAACCCATAGTATTTCATAGCGACTCAATTTCTGTGTTAATTCGTCAATGTGAGCGAGCTAGGGATGCAATAAAGAAGGAATAGTGCATGGAGAAGGAGATACTCGTATCGCAAAAGAAAAGCCTGTCGTTTCCATAGAAACGATACTCGATTTAGAAGGAGAAGTAATAGAACCCATAGTATTTCATTGCGACGCAATTGCTGTGTTAATTCGTCAATGTGTGGGAGTGAGGGATGCAGTATGGAAGGATTAGTGTATCCGATATGTGATTGTCGTATCCCAAAAGAAAATCCTGTTGTTTCCATAGAAACGTTACTCGATTTAGAAGGAAATGTCTTAGAACACGTAGTATTTCATAGCGACGCTATTTCCGTGTGAATTCGTCAATGAGTGGGAGTGAGGGATGCAGTAAAGAAGGATTAGTGGATCGGAAATGAGATTGTCGTATCCCAAAAGAAAATCCTGTCGATTCCATAGAAACGCTACTCGATGTAGGAGGAAATGTCTTAGAACACATAGTATTTCATAGCGACGAAATTTCCGTGTGAATTCGTCAATGAGTGGGAGTGAGGGATGCAGTAAAGAAGGATTAGTGGATCGGAAATGAGATTGTCGTATCCCAAAAGAAAATCCTGTCGCTTCCATAGAAACGTTACTCAATTTAGAAGGAAATGTCGTAGAACACATAGTATTTCATAGCGACGCAATTTCCGTGTGAATTCGTCAATGAGTGGGAGTGTGGGATGCAGTAAAGAAGGATTAGTGGATCGGAAATGAGATTGTCGTATCCCAAAAGAAAATCCTGTCGTTTCCATAGAGACGTTACTCGATTTAGAAGGAAATGTCTTAGAACACTTAGTATTTCATAGCGACGCAATTTCCGTGTGAATTCGTCAATGAGTGGGAGTAAGGGATGCAGTAAAGAAGGATTAGTGGATCGGAAATGAGATTGTCGTATCCCAAAAGAAAATCCTGTCGTTTCCATTTAAACGTTACTCGATTTAGAAGGAAATGTCTTAGAACACATAGTGTTTCATAGCGACGCAATTTCCGTGTGAATTCGTCAATGAGTGGGAGTGAGGGATGCAGTAAAGAAGGATTAGTAGATCGGAAATGAGATTGTCGTATCCCAAAAGAAAATCCTGTCGTTTCCATAGAAACGTTACTCGATTTAGAAGGAATTGTCTTAGAACACATAGTATTTCATAGCGACGCAATTTCCGTGTGAATTCATCAATGAGTGACAGTGAGGGATGCAGTAAAGAAGGATTAGTGGATCGGATATGCGATTGTCGTATCCTAAAAGAAAATCCTGTCGTTTCCATATAAACGTTACTCGATTTAGTAGGAAATGTCTTAGAACACATAGTATTTCATAGCGACGCAATTGCTGTGTTAATTCGTCAATGTGTGGGAGTGAGGGATGCAGTAAAGAAGGAATAGTGGATCGGAAATGTGATTGTCGTATCCCAAAAGAAAATCCTGTCGTTTCCATAGAAACGTTACTCGATTTAGAAGGAAGTGTCTTAGAACAGATAGTATTTCATAGCGACGCAATTTCCGTGTGAATTCGTCAATGAGCGGGAGTGTAGGATGCTGTAAAGAAGGATTAGTGTATCGGAAATGAGATTGTCGTATCCCAAGAGAAAATCCTGTCGTTTCCATAGAAACGTTACTCGATTTAGTAGGAAATGTCTTAGAACACATAGTATTTCATTGCGACGCAATTGCTGTGTTAATTCGTCAATGTGTGGGAGTGAGGGATGCAGTAAAGAAGGAATAGTGGATCGGAAATGTGATTGTCGTATCCCAAAAGAAAATCCTATCGTTTCCATAGAAACGTTACTCGATTTAGAAGGAAACGTCTTAGAACACATAGTATTTCATAGCGACGCAATTTCCGTGTGAATTCGGCAATGAGTGGGAGTGAGGGATGCAGTATAGAAGGATTAGTGGATCGGAAATGAGATTGTCGTATACCAAAAGAAAATCCTAACGTTTCCATTGAAACGTTACTCGATAAAGAAGGAAATGTCTTAGAACCCATAGTATTTCATAGCGACTCAATTTCTGTGTTAATTCGTCAATGTGAGGGAGCTAGGGATGCAATAAAGAAGGAATAGTGCATGGAGAAGGAGATACTCGTATCGCAAAAGAAAAGCCTGTCGTTTCCATAGAAACGATACTCGATTTAGAAGGAGAAGTAATAGAACCCATAGTATTTCATTGCGACGCAATTGCTGTGTTAATTCGTCAATGTGTGGGAGTGAGAGATGCAGTCTGGAAGGATTAGTGTATCCGATATGTGATTGTCGTATCCCAAAAGAAAATCCTGTCGTTTCCATAGAAACGTTACTCGATTTAGAAGGAAATGTCTTAGAACACGTAGTATATCATAGCGACGCTATTTCCGTGTGAATTCGTCAATGAGTGGGAGTGAGGGATGCAGTAAAGAAGGATTAGTGGATCGGAAATTGGATTGTCGTATCCCAAAAGAAAATCCTGTCGATTCCATAGAGACGTTACTCGATTTAGAAGGAAATGTCTTAGAACACATAGTATTTCATAGCCACGAAACTTCCGTGTGAATTCGTCAATGAGTGGGAGTGAGGGATGCAGTAAAGAAGGATTAGTGGATCGGAAATGAGATTTTCGTATCCCAAAAGAAAATCCTGTCGCTTCCATAGAAACGTTACTCGATTTAGAAGGAAATGTCTTAGAACACATAGTATTTCATAGCGACGCAATTTCCGTGTGAATTCGTCAATGAGTGGCAGTGAGGGATGCAGTAAAGAAGGATTAGTAGATCGGAAATGAGATTGTCGTATCCCAAAAGAAAATCCTGTCGTTTCCATAGAAACGTTACTCGATTTAGAAGGAATTGTCTTAGAACACATAGTATTTCATAGCGACGCAATATCCGTGTGAATTCATCAATGAGTGACAGTGAGGGATGCAGTAAAGAAGGATTAGTGGATCGGATATGCGATTGTCGTATCCCAAAAGAAAATCCTGTCGTTTCCATAGAAACGTTACTCGATTTAGAAGGAAATGTCTTAGAACACATAGTATTTCATAGCGACGCAATTTCCGTGGGAATTCGTCAATGAGTGGGAGTGAGGGATGCAGTAAAGAAGGATTAGTGGATCGGAAATGAGTATGTCGTATCCCAAAAGAAAATCCTGTCGTTTCCATAGAAACGTTACTCGATTTAGAAGGAAATGTCTTAGAACACATAGTATTTCATAACGGCGCAATTTCCGTATGAATTCGTCAATGAGTGGGAGTGAGGGATGCAGTAAAGAAGGATTAGTGGATCGGAAATGAGATTGTCGTATCCCAAAAGAAAAACCTGTCGTTTCCATAGAAACGTTACTCGATTTAGAAGGAAATGTCTTAGAACAGATAGTATTTCATAGCGACGCAATTTCCGTGTGGATTCGTCAATGAGTGGGAGTGTAGGATGCAGTAAAGAAGGATTAGTGTATCGGAAATGAGATTGTCGTATCCCAAGAGGAAATCCTGTCGTTTCCATAGAAACGTTACTCGATTTAGAAGGAAATGTCTTAGAACACATAGTATTTCATAGCGACGCAATTTCCGTGTGAATTCGTCAATGAGTGGGAGTGAGGGATGCAGTAAAGAAGGATTAGTGGATCAGAAATGTGATTGTCGTTTCCCAAAAGAAAATCCTGTCGTTTCCATAGAAAAGTTACTCGATTTAGAAGGAAATGTCTTAGAACACATAGTATTTCATAGCGACGCAATTTCCGTGTGAATTCGTCAATGAGTGGGAGTGAGGGATGCAGTAAAGAAGGATTAGTGGATCAGAAATGAGATTGTCGTATCCCAAAAGAAAATCCTGTCGTTTCCATAGAAACGTTACTCGATTTAGAAGGAAATGTCTTAGATCCCATAGTATTTCATAGCGACGCAATTTCCGTGTTAATTCGTCAATGTGAGGGAGCTGGGATGCAGTAAAGAAGGAATAGTGCATCGAGAAGGAGATACTCGTATCGCAAACGAAAAGCCAGTCGTTTCCATAGAAACGATACTCGATTTAGAAGGAGAAGTCATAGAACCCATAGTATTTCATTGCGACGCAATTGCTGTGTTAATTCGTCATTGTGTGGGAGTGAGGGATGCAGTAAAGAAGGAATAGTGGATCGGAAATGTGATTGTCGTATCCCAAAAGAAAATCCTGTCATTTCCATAGAAACGTTACTCGATTTAGAAGGAAACGTCTTAGAACACATAGTATTTCATAGCGACGCAATTTCCGTGTGAATTCGTCAATGAGTGGGAGTGAGGGATGCAGTAAAGAAGGATTAGTGGATCAGAAATGAGATTGTCGTATCCCAAAGAAAATCCTGTCGTTTCCATAGAAACGTTACTCGATTTAGAAGGAGAAGTCATAGTACCCATAGTATTTCATAGCGACGCAATTTCCGTGTTAATTCGTCAATGTGAGGGAGCTAGGGATGCAATAAAGAAGGAATAGTGCACCGAGAAGGAGATACTCGTATCGCAAAAGAAAAGCCAGTCGTTTCCATAGAAACGATACTCGATTTAGAAGGAGAAGTAATAGAACCCATAGTATTTCATTGCGACGCAATTGCTGTGTTAATTCGTCAATGTGTGGGAGTGAGGGATGCAGTATGGTAGGATTAGTGTATCGGATATGTGATTGTCGTATCCCAAAAGAAAATCCTGTCGTTTCCATAGAAACGTTACTCGATTTAGAAGAAAATGTCTTAGAACACATAGTATTTCATAGGGACGCAATTTCCGTGTGAATTCGTCAATGAGTGGGAGTGAGGGATGCAGTAAAGAAGGATTAGTGGATCGGAAATGAGATTGTCGTATCCCAAAATAAAATCCTGTCGTTTCCATTGAAACGTTACTCGATTTAGAAGGAAATGTCTTAGAACAGATAGTATTTCATAGCGACGCAATTAACGTGTGAATTCGTCAATGAGTGGGAGTGAGGGATGCAGTAAGGAAGGATTAGTGGATCAGAAATGTGATTGTCGTTTCCCAAAAGAAAATCCTGTCGTTTCCATAGAAACGTTACTCGATTTAGAAGGAAATATCTTAGAACCCATAGTATTTCATAGCGACGCAATTTCCGTGTTAATTCGTCAATGTGAGGGAGCTGGGATGCAATAAAGAAGGAATAGTGCATCGAGAAGGAGATACTCGTATCGCAAAAGAAAAGCCAGTCGTTTCCATAGAAACGATACTCGATTTAGAAGGAGAAGTCATAGAACCCATAGTATTTCATTGCGACGCAATTGCTGTGTTAATTCGTCAATGTGTGGGAGTGAGGGATGCAGTAAAGAAGGAATAGTGGATCGGAAATGTGATGGTCGTATCCCAAAAGAAAATCCTGTCGTTTCCATAGAAACGTTACTCGATTTAGAAGGAAACGTCTTAGAACACATAGTATTTCATAGCGACGCAATTTCCGTGTGAATTCGTCAATGAGTGGGATTGAGGGATGCAGTAAAGAAGGATTAGTGGATCGGAAATGTGATTGTCGTATCCCAAAAGATAATCCTGTCGTTTCCATAGAAACGTTACTCGATTTAGAAGGAGAAGTCATAGAACCCATAGTATTTCATAGCGACTCAATTTCTGTGTTAATTCGTCAATGTGAGGGAGCTAGGGATGCAATAAAGAAGGAATAGTGCAAGGAGAAGGAGATACTCGTATCGCAAAAGAAAAGCCTGTCGTTTCCATAGAAACGATACTCGATTTAGAAGGAGAAGTAATAGAACCCATAGTATTTCATTGCGACGCAATTGCTGTGTTAATTCGTCAATGTGTGGGAGTGAGGGATGCAGTATGGAAGGATTAGTGTATCGGATGTGTGATTGTCGTATCCCAAAAGAAAATCCTGTCGTTTCCATAGAAACGTTACTCGATTTAGTAGAAATGTCTTAGAACACATAGTATTTCATAGCGACGCAATTTCCGTGTGAATTCGTCAATGAGTGGGAGTGAGGGATGCAGTATAGAAGGATTAGTGGATCGGAAATGAGATTGTCGTATCCCAAAAGAAAATCCTAACGTTTCCATAGAAACGTTACTCGATATAGAAGGAAATGTCTTAGAACCCATAGTATTTCATAGCGACGCAATTTTCGTGTGAATTCGTCAATGTGTGGGAGTGAGGGATGCAGTAAAGAAGTATTAGTGGATCGGGAATGAGATTGTCGTATCCCAAAAGAAAATCCTGTCCTTTCCATAGAAACGTTACTCGATTTAGAAGGAAATGTCTTAGAACACATAGTATTTTTATAGCGACGCAATTTCCGTGTGATTTCGTCAATGTGTGGGAGTGAGGGATGCAGTAAAGAAGGATTAGTGGATCGGAAATGTGATTGTCGTATCCCAAAAGAAAATCCTGTCGTTTCCATAGAAACGTTACTCGATTTAGAAGGAAATGTCTTAGAACACATAGTATTTCATAGCGACGAAATTTCCGTGTGAATTCCTCAATGAGTGGGAGTGAGGGATGCAGTAAAGAAGGATTAGTGGATCGGAAATGGGATTGTCGTATCCCAAAAGAAAATCCTGTCGTTTCCATAGAAACTTTACTCGATATAGAAGGAAATGTCTTAGAACACATAGTATTTCATAGCGACGAAATTTCCGTGTGAATTCGTCAATGAGTGGGAGTGAGGGATGCAGTAAAGAAGGATTAGTGGATCGGAAATGTGATAGTCGTATCCCAAAAGAAAATCCTGTCGTTTCCATAGAAACGTTACTCGATTTAGAAGGAAATGTCTTAGAACACATAGTATTTCATAGCGACGAAATTTCCGTGTGAATTCCTCAATGAGTGGGAGTGAGGGATGCAGTAAAGAAGAATTAGTGGATCGGAAATGTGATTGTCGTATCCCAAAAGAAAATCCTGTCGTTTCCATAGAAAAGTTACTCGATTTAGAAGGAAATGTCTTAGAACACATAGTATTTCATAGCGACGACATTTCCGTGTGAATTCGTCAATGAGTGGGAGTGAGGGATGCAGTAAAGAAGGCTTAGTGGATCGGAAATTGGATTGTCGTATCCCAAAAGAAAATCCTGTCGTTTCCATAGAAACGTTACTCGATTTAGAAGGAAATGTCTTAGCACACATTGTATTTCATAGCGACGAAATTTCCGTGTTAATTCGTCAATGAGTGGGAGTGAGGGATGCAGTATAGAAGGATTAGTGGATCGGAAATGAGATTGTCGTATCCCAAAAGAAAATCCTAACGTTTCCATAGAAACGTTACTCGATATAGAAGGAAATGTCTTAGAACCCATAGTATTTCATAGCGACGCAATTTTCGTGTGAATTCGTCAATGTGTGGGAGTGAGGGATGCAGTAAAGAAGGTTTAGTGGATCGGAAATGTGATTGTCGTATCCCAAAAGAAAATCTTCTCGTTTCCATAGAAACGTAACTCGATTTAGAAGGAGGTGTCATAGATCCCATAGTATTTCATAGCGACTCAATTTCTGTGTTAATTCGTCAATGTGAGGGAGCTAGGGATGCAATAAAAAAGGAATAGTGCATGGAGAAGGAGATACTCGTATCGCAAAAGAAAAGCCTGTCGTTTCCATAGAAACGATACTCGATTTAGAAGGAGAAGTCATAGAACCCATAGTATTTCATTGCGACGCAATTGCTGTGTTAATTCGTCAATGTGTGGGAGTGAGGGATGCAGTATGGTAGGATTAGTGTATCGGAAATGTGATTGTCGTATCCCAAAAGAAAATCCTGTCGTTTCCATAGAAACGTTACTCGATTTAGAAGAAAATGTCTTAGAACACATAGTATATCATAGCGACGCAATTTCCGTGTGAATTCGCCGATAAGTGGGAGTGAGGGATGCAGTATAGAAGGATTAGTGGATCGGAAATGAGATTGTCGTATCCCAAAAGAAAATCCTAACGTTCCCATAGAAACGTTACTCGATAAAGAAGGAAATGTCTTAGTACCCATAGTATTTCATAGCGACTAAATTTCTGTGTTAATTCGTCAATGTGAGGGAGCTAGGGATGCAATAAAGAAGGAATAGTCCATGGAGAAGGAGATACTCGTATCGCAAAAGAAAAGCCTGTCCTTTCCATAGAAACGATACTCGATTTAGAAGGAGAAGTAATAGAACCCATAGTATTTCATTGCGACGCAATTGCTGTGTTAATTCGTCAATGTGTGGGAGTGAGGGATGCAGTATGGAAGGTTTAGTGTATTGGATATGTGATTGTCGTATCCCAAAAGACAATCCTGTCGTTTGCATAGATACGTTACTCGATTTAGAAGGAAATGTCTTAGAACACATAGTATTTCATAGCGACGCAATTTCCGTGTGAATTCGTCAATGAGTGGGAGTGAGGGATGCAGTAAAGAAGGATTAGTGGATCGGAAATTGGAATGTCGCATCGCAAAAGAAAATCCTGTCGTTTCCATAGAAACGTTACTCGATTTAGAAGGAAATGTCTTAGAACACATAGTATTTCATAGCGACGCAATTTCCGTGTGAATTCGTCAATGAGTGGGAGTGAGGGATGCAGTAAAGAAGGATTAGTGGATCGGAAATGAGATTGTCGTATCCCAAAAGAAAATCCTGTCGCTTCCATAGAAACGTTACTCGATTTAGAAGGAAATGTCTTAGAACACATAGTATTTCATAGCGACGCAATTTCCGTGTGAATTCATCAATGAGTGGGAGTGAGGGATGCAGTCAAGAAGGATTAGTGGATCGGAAATGAGATTGTCGTATCCCAAAAGAAAATCCTGTCGTTTCCATAGAAACGTTACTCGATTAGAAGGAAATGTCTTAGAACACATAGTATTTCATAGCGACGCAATTTCCGTGTGAATTCATCAATGAGTGGGAGTGAGTTATGCAGTAAAGAAGGATTAGTAGTTCGGAAATGAGATTGTCGTATCCCAAAAGAAAATCCTGTCGTTTCCATAGAAACGTTACTCGATTTAGAAGGAATTGTCTTAGAACACATAGTATTTCATAGCGACACAATTTCCGTGTGAATTCATCAATGAGTGACAGTGAGGGATGCAGTAAAGAAGGATTAGTGGATCGGATATGCGATTGTCGAATCCCAAAAGAAAATCCTGTCGTTTCCATAGAAACGTTACTCGATTTAGAAGGAATTGTCTTAGAACACATAGTATTTCATAGCGACGCAATTTCCGTGTTAATTCGTCAATGTGAGGGAGCTGGGATGCAATAATGAAGGAATAGTGCATCGAGAAGGAGATACTCGTATCGCAAAAGAAAAGCCAGTCGTTTCCATAGAAACGATACTCGATTTAGAAGGAGAAGTCATAGAACCCATAGTATTTCATTGCGACGCAATTGCTGTGTTAATTCGTCAATGTGTGGGAGTGAGGGATGCAGTAAAGAAGGAATAGTGGATCGGAAATGTGATTGTCGTATCCCAAAAGAAAATCCTATCGTTTCCATAGAACGTTACTCGATTTAGAAGGAAACGTCTTAGAACACATAGTATTTCATAGCGACGCAATTTGAGTGTGAATTCGGCAATGAGTGGGAGTGAGGGATGCAGTATAGAAGGATTAGTGGATCGGAAATGAGATTGTCGTATCCCAAAAGAAAATCCTAACGTTTCCATAGAAACGTTACTCGATAAAGAAGGAAATGTCTTAGAACCCATAGTATTTCATAGCGACTCAATTTCTGTGTTAATTCGTCAATGTGAGCGAGCTAGGGATGCAATAAAGAAGGAATAGTGCATGGAGAAGGAGATACTCGTATCGCAAAAGAAAAGCCTGTCGTTTCCACAGAAACGATACTCGATTTAGAAGGAGAAGTAATAGAACCCATAGTATTTCATTGCGACGCAATTGCTGTGTTAATTCGTCAATGTGTGGGAGTGAGGGATGCAGTATGGAAGGATTAGTGTATCCGATATGTGATTGTCGTATCCCAAAAGAAAATCCTGTTGTTTCCATAGAAACGTTACTCGATTTAGAAGGAAATGTCTTAGAACACGTAGTATTTCATAGCGACGCTATTTCCGTGTGAATTCGTCAATGAGTGGGAGTGAGGGATGCAGTAAAGAAGGATTAGTGGATCGGAAATGAGATTGTCGTATCCCAAAAGAAAATCCTGTCGATTCCATAGAAACGCTACTCGATGTAGGAGGAAATGTCTTAGAACACATAGTATTTCATAGCGACGAAATTTCCGTGTGAATTCGTCAATGAGTGGGAGTGAGGGATGCAGTAAAGAAGGATTAGTGGATCGGAAATGAGATTGTCGTATCCCAAAAGAAAATCCTGTCGCTTCCATAGAAACGTTACTCAATTTAGAAGGAAATGTCGTAGAACACATAGTATTTCATAGCGACGCAATTTCCGTGTGAATTCGTCAATGAGTGGGAGTGTGGGATGCAGTAAAGAAGGATTAGTGGATCGGAAATGAGATTGTCGTATCCCAAAAGAAAATCCTGTCGTTTCCATAGAGACGTTACTCGATTTAGAAGGAAATGTCTTAGAACACTTAGTATTTCATAGCGACGCAATTTCCGTGTGAATTCGTCAATGAGTGGGAGTAAGGGATGCAGTAAAGAAGGATTAGTGGATCGGAAATGAGATTGTCGTATCCCAAAAGAAAATCCTGTCGTTTCCATTTAAACGTTACTCGATTTAGAAGGAAATGTCTTAGAACACATAGTGTTTCATAGCGACGCAATTTCCGTGTGAATTCGTCAATGAGTGGGAGTGAGGGATGCAGTAAAGAAGGATTAGTAGATCGGAAATGAGATTGTCGTATCCCAAAAGAAAATCCTGTCGTTTCCATAGAAACGTTACTCGATTTAGAAGGAATTGTCTTAGAACACATAGTATTTCATAGCGACGCAATTTCCGTGTGAATTCATCAATGAGTGACAGTGAGGGATGCAGTAAAGAAGGATTAGTGGATCGGATATGCGATTGTCGTATCCTAAAAGAAAATCCTGTCGTTTCCATATAAACGTTACTCGATTTAGAAGGAAATGTCTTAGAACACATAGTATTTCATAGCGACGCAATTGCTGTGTTAATTCGTCAATGTGTGGGAGTGAGGGATGCAGTAAAGAAGGAATAGTGGATCGGAAATGTGATTGTCGTATCCCAAAAGAAAATCCTGTCGTTTCCATAGAAACGTTACTCGATTTAGAAGGAAGTGTCTTAGAACAGATAGTATTTCATAGCGACGCAATTTCCGTGTGAATTCGTCAATGAGCGGGAGTGTAGGATGCTGTAAAGAAGGATTAGTGTATCGGAAATGAGATTGTCGTATCCCAAGAGAAAATCCTGTCGTTTCCATAGAAACGTTACTCGATTTAGTAGGAAATGTCTTAGAACACATAGTATTTCATTGCGACGCAATTGCTGTGTTAATTCGTCAATGTGTGGGAGTGAGGGATGCAGTAAAGAAGGAATAGTGGATCGGAAATGTGATTGTCGTATCCCAAAAGAAAATCCTATCGTTTCCATAGAAACGTTACTCGATTTAGAAGGAAACGTCTTAGAACACATAGTATTTCATAGCGACGCAATTTCCGTGTGAATTCGGCAATGAGTGGGAGTGAGGGATGCAGTATAGAAGGATTAGTGGATCGGAAATGAGATTGTCGTATACCAAAAGAAAATCCTAACGTTTCCATTGAAACGTTACTCGATAAAGAAGGAAATGTCTTAGAACCCATAGTATTTCATAGCGACTCAATTTCTGTGTTAATTCGTCAATGTGAGGGAGCTAGGGATGCAATAAAGAAGGAATAGTGCATGGAGAAGGAGATACTCGTATCGCAAAAGAAAAGCCTGTCGTTTCCATAGAAACGATACTCGATTTAGAAGGAGAAGTAATAGAACCCATAGTATTTCATTGCGACGCAATTGCTGTGTTAATTCGTCAATGTGTGGGAGTGAGAGATGCAGTCTGGAAGGATTAGTGTATCCGATATGTGATTGTCGTATCCCAAAAGAAAATCCTGTCGTTTCCATAGAAACGTTACTCGATTTAGAAGGAAATGTCTTAGAACACGTAGTATATCATAGCGACGCTATTTCCGTGTGAATTCGTCAATGAGTGGGAGTGAGGGATGCAGTAAAGAAGGATTAGTGGATCGGAAATTGGATTGTCGTATCCCAAAAGAAAATCCTGTCGATTCCATAGAGACGTTACTCGATTTAGAAGGAAATGTCTTAGAACACATAGTATTTCATAGCCACGAAACTTCCGTGTGAATTCGTCAATGAGTGGGAGTGAGGGATGCAGTAAAGAAGGATTAGTGGATCGGAAATGAGATTTTCGTATCCCAAAAGAAAATCCTGTCGCTTCCATAGAAACGTTACTCGATTTAGAAGGAAATGTCTTAGAACACATAGTATTTCATAGCGACGCAATTTCCGTGTGAATTCGTCAATGAGTGGCAGTGAGGGATGCAGTAAAGAAGGATTAGTAGATCGGAAATGAGATTGTCGTATCCGAAAAGAAAATCCTGTCGTTTCCATAGAAACGTTACTCGATTTAGAAGGAATTGTCTTAGAACACATAGTATTTCATAGCGACGCAATATCCGTGTGAATTCATCAATGAGTGACAGTGAGGGATGCAGTAAAGAAGGATTAGTGGATCGGATATGCGATTGTCGTATCCCAAAAGAAAATCCTGTCGTTTCCATAGAAACGTTACTCGATTTAGAAGGAAATGTCTTAGAACACATAGTATTTCATAGCGACGCAATTTCCGTGGGAATTCGTCAATGAGTGGGAGTGAGGGATGCAGTAAAGAAGGATTAGTGGATCGGAAATGAGTATGTCGTATCCCAAAAGAAAATCCTGTCGTTTCCATAGAAACGTTACTCGATTTAGAAGGAAATGTCTTAGAACATATAGTATTTCATAACGGCGCAATTTCCGTATGAATTCGTCAATGAGTGGGAGTGAGGGATGCAGTAAAGAAGGATTAGTGGATCGGAAATGAGATTGTCGTATCCCAAAAGAAAAACCTGTCGTTTCCATAGAAACGTTACTCGATTTAGAAGGAAATGTCTTAGAACAGATAGTATTTCATAGCGACGCAATTTCCGTGTGAATTCGTCAATGAGTGGGAGTGTAGGATGCAGTAAAGAAGGATTAGTGTATCGGAAATGAGATTGTCGTATCCCAAGAGGAAATCCTGTCGTTTCCATAGAAACGTTACTCGATTTAGAAGGAAATGTCTTAGAACACATAGTATTTCATAGCGACGCAATTTCCGTGTGAATTCGTCAATGAGTGGGAGTGAGGGATGCAGTAAAGAAGGATTAGTGGATCAGAAATGTGATTGTCGTTTCCCAAAAGAAAATCCTGTCGTTTCCATAGAAAAGTTACTCGATTTAGAAGGAAATGTCTTAGAACACATAGTATTTCATAGCGACGCAATTTCCGTGTGAATTCGTCAATGAGTGGGAGTGAGGGATGCAGTAAAGAAGGATTAGTGGATCAGAAATGAGATTGTCGTATCCCAAAACAAAATCCTGTCGTTTCCATAGAAACGTTACTCGATTTAGAAGGAAATGTCTTAGATCCCATAGTATTTCATAGCGACGCAATTTCCGTGTTAATTCGTCAATGTGAGGGAGCTGGGATGCAGTAAAGAAGGAATAGTGCATCGAGAAGGAGATACTCGTATCGCAAACGAAAAGCCAGTCGTTTCCATAGAAACGATACTCGATTTAGAAGGAGAAGTCATAGAACCCATAGTATTTCATTGCGACGCAATTGCTGTGTTAATTCGTCATTGTGTGGGAGTGAGGGATGCAGTAAAGAAGGAATAGTGGATCGGAAATGTGATTGTCGTATCCCAAAAGAAAATCCTGTCATTTCCATAGAAACGTTACTCGATTTAGAAGGAAACGTCTTAGAACACATAGTATTTCATAGCGACGCAATTTCCGTGTGAATTCGTCAATGAGTGGGAGTGAGGGATGCAGTAAAGAAGGATTAGTGGATCAGAAATGAGATTGTCGTATCCCAAAGAAAATCCTGTCGTTTCCATAGAAACGTTACTCGATTTTGAAGGAGAAGTCATAGTACCCATAGTATTTCATAGCGACGCAATTTCCGTGTTAATTCGTCAATGTGAGGGAGCTAGGGATGCAATAAAGAAGGAATAGTGCACCGAGAAGGAGATACTCGTATCGCAAAAGAAAAGCCAGTCGTTTCCATAGAAACGATACTCGATTTAGAAGGAGAAGTAATAGAACCCATAGTATTTCATTGCGACGCAATTGCTGTGTTAATTCGTCAATGTGTGGGAGTGAGGGATGCAGTATGGTAGGATTAGTGTATCGGATATGTGATTGTCGTATCCCAAAAGAAAATCCTGTCGTTTCCATAGAAACGTTACTCGATTTAGAAGAAAATGTCTTAGAACACATAGTATTTCATAGGGACGCAATTTCCGTGTGAATTCGTCAATGAGTGGGAGTGAGGGATGCAGTAAAGAAGGATTAGTGGATCGGAAATGAGATTGTCGTATCCCAAAAGAAAATCCTGTCGTTTCCATTGAAACGTTACTCGATTTAGAAGGAAATGTCTTAGAACAGATAGTATTTCATAGCGACGCAATTAACGTGTGAATTCGTCAATGAGTGGGAGTGAGGGATGCAGTAAGGAAGGATTAGTGGATCAGAAATGTGATTGTCGTTTCCCAAAAGAAAATCCTGTCGTTTCCATAGAAACGTTACTCGATTTAGAAGGAAATATCTTAGAACCCATAGTATTTCATAGCGACGCAATTTCCGTGTTAATTCGTCAATGTGAGGGAGCTGGGATGCAATAAAGAAGGAATAGTGCATCGAGAAGGAGATACTCGTATCGCAAAAGAAAAGCCAGTCGTTTCCATAGAAACGATACTCGATTTAGAAGGAGAAGTCATAGAACCCATAGTATTTCATTGCGACGCAATTGCTGTGTTAATTCGTCAATGTGTGGGAGTGAGGGATGCAGTAAAGAAGGAATAGTGGATCGGAAATGTGATGGTCGTATCCCAAAAGAAAATCCTGTCGTTTCCATAGAAACGTTACTCGATTTAGAAGGAAACGTCTTAGAACACATAGTATTTCATAGCGACGCAATTTCCGTGTGAATTCGTCAATGAGTGGGATTGAGGGATGCAGTAAAGAAGGATTAGTGGATCGGAAATGTGATTGTCGTATCCCAAAAGATAATCCTGTCGTTTCCATAGAAACGTTACTCGATTTAGAAGGAGAAGTCATAGAACCCATAGTATTTCATAGCGACTCAATTTCTGTGTTAATTCGTCAATGTGAGGGAGCTAGGGATGCAATAAAGAAGGAATAGTGCAAGGAGAAGGAGATACTCGTATCGCAAAAGAAAAGCCTGTCGTTTCCATAGAAACGATACTCGATTTAGAAGGAGAAGTAATAGAACCCATAGTATTTCATTGCGACGCAATTGCTGTGTTAATTCGTCAATGTGTGGGAGTGAGGGATGCAGTATGGAAGGATTAGTGTATCGGATGTGTGATTGTCGTATCCCAAAAGAAAATCCTGTCGTTTCCATAGAAACGTTACTCGATTTAGTAGAAATGTCTTAGAACACATAGTATTTCATAGCGACGCAATTTCCGTGTGAATTCGTCAATGAGTGGGAGTGAGGGATGCAGTATAGAAGGATTAGTGGATCGGAAATGAGATTGTCGTATCCCAAAAGAAAATCCTAACGTTTCCATAGAAACGTTACTCGATATAGAAGGAAATGTCTTAGAACCCATAGTATTTCATAGCGACGCAATTTTCGTGTGAATTCGTCAATGTGTGGGAGTGAGGGATGCAGTAAAGAAGTATTAGTGGATCGGGAATGAGATTGTCGTATCCCAAAAGAAAATCCTGTCCTTTCCATAGAAACGTTACTCGATTTAGAAGGAAATGTCTTAGAACACATAGTATTTTTATAGCGACGCAATTTCCGTGTGATTTCGTCAATGTGTGGGAGTGAGGGATGCAGTAAAGAAGGATTAGTGGATCGGAAATGTGATTGTCGTATCCCAAAAGAAAATCCTGTCGTTTCCATAGAAACGTTACTCGATTTAGAAGGAAATGTCTTAGAACACATAGTATTTCATAGCGACGAAATTTCCGTGTGAATTCCTCAATGAGTGGGAGTGAGGGATGCAGTAAAGAAGGATTAGTGGATCGGAAATGGGATTGTCGTATCCCAAAAGAAAATCCTGTCGTTTCCATAGAAACTTTACTCGATATAGAAGGAAATGTCTTAGAACACATAGTATTTCATAGCGACGAAATTTCCGTGTGAATTCGTCAATGAGTGGGAGTGAGGGATGCAGTAAAGAAGGATTAGTGGATCGGAAATGTGATAGTCGTATCCCAAAAGAAAATCCTGTCGTTTCCATAGAAACGTTACTCGATTTAGAAGGAAATGTCTTAGAACACATAGTATTTCATAGCGACGAAATTTCCGTGTGAATTCCTCAATGAGTGGGAGTGAGGGATGCAGTAAAGAAGAATTAGTGGATCGGAAATGTGATTGTCGTATCCCAAAAGAAAATCCTGTCGTTTCCATAGAAAAGTTACTCGATTTAGAAGGAAATGTCTTAGAACACATAGTATTTCATAGCGACGACATTTCCGTGTGAATTCGTCAATGAGTGGGAGTGAGGGATGCAGTAAAGAAGGCTTAGTGGATCGGAAATTGGATTGTCGTATCCCAAAAGAAAATCCTGTCGTTTCCATAGAAACGTTACTCGATTTAGAAGGAAATGTCTTAGCACACATTGTATTTCATAGCGACGAAATTTCCGTGTGAATTCGTCAATGAGTGGGAGTGAGGGATGCAGTATAGAAGGATTAGTGGATCGGAAATGAGATTGTCGTATCCCAAAAGAAAATCCTAACGTTTCCATAGAAACGTTACTCGATATAGAAGGAAATGTCTTAGAACCCATAGTATTTCATAGCGACGCAATTTTCGTGTGAATTCGTCAATGTGTGGGAGTGAGGGATGCAGTAAAGAAGGTTTAGTGGATCGGAAATGTGATTGTCGTATCCCAAAAGAAAATCTTCTCGTTTCCATAGAAACGTAACTCGATTTAGAAGGAGGTGTCATAGATCCCATAGTATTTCATAGCGACTCAATTTCTGTGTTAATTCGTCAATGTGAGGGAGCTAGGGATGCAATAAAAAAGGAATAGTGCATGGAGAAGGAGATACTCGTATCGCAAAAGAAAAGCCTGTCGTTTCCATAGAAACGATACTCGATTTAGAAGGAGAAGTCATAGAACCCATAGTATTTCATTGCGACGCAATTGCTGTGTTAATTCGTCAATGTGTGGGAGTGAGGGATGCAGTATGGTAGGATTAGTGTATCGGAAATGTGATTGTCGTATCCCAAAAGAAAATCCTGTCGTTTCCATAGAAACGTTACTCGATTTAGAAGAAAATGTCTTAGAACACATAGTATATCATAGCGACGCAATTTCCGTGTGAATTCGCCGATAAGTGGGAGTGAGGGATGCAGTATAGAAGGATTAGTGGATCGGAAATGAGATTGTCGTATCCCAAAAGAAAATCCTAACGTTCCCATAGAAACGTTACTCGATAAAGAAGGAAATGTCTTAGTACCCATAGTATTTCATAGCGACTAAATTTCTGTGTTAATTCGTCAATGTGAGGGAGCTAGGGATGCAATAAAGAAGGAATAGTCCATGGAGAAGGAGATACTCGTATCGCAAAAGAAAAGCCTGTCCTTTCCATAGAAACGATACTCGATTTAGAAGGAGAAGTAATAGAACCCATAGTATTTCATTGCGACGCAATTGCTGTGTTAATTCGTCAATGTGTGGGAGTGAGGGATGCAGTATGGAAGGTTTAGTGTATTGGATATGTGATTGTCGTATCCCAAAAGACAATCCTGTCGTTTGCATAGATACGTTACTCGATTTAGAAGGAAATGTCTTAGAACACATAGTATTTCATAGCGACGCAATTTCCGTGTGAATTCGTCAATGAGTGGGAGTGAGGGATGCAGTAAAGAAGGATTAGTGGATCGGAAATTGGAATGTCGCATCGCAAAAGAAAATCCTGTCGTTTCCATAGAAACGTTACTCGATTTAGAAGGAAATGTCTTAGAACACATAGTATTTCATAGCGACGCAATTTCCGTGTGAATTCGTCAATGAGTGGGAGTGAGGGATGCAGTAAAGAAGGATTAGTGGATCGGAAATGAGATTGTCGTATCCCAAAAGAAAATCCTGTCGCTTCCATAGAAACGTTACTCGATTTAGAAGGAAATGTCTTAGAACACATAGTATTTCATAGCGACGCAATTTCCGTGTGAATTCATCAATGAGTGGGAGTGAGGGATGCAGTCAAGAAGGATTAGTGGATCGGAAATGAGATTGACGTATCCCAAAAGAAAATCCTGTCGTTTCCATAGAAACGTTACTCGATTAGAAGGAAATGTCTTAGAACACATAGTATTTCATAGCGACGCAATTTCCGTGTGAATTCGTCAATGAGTGGGAGTGAGGGATGCAGTAAAGAAGGATTAGTAGTTCGGAAATGAGATTGTCGTATCCCAAAAGAAAATCCTGTCGTTTCCATAGAAACGTTACTCGATTTAGAAGGAATTGTCTTAGAACACATAGTATTTCATAGCGACACAATTTCCGTGTGAATTCATCAATGAGTGACAGTGAGGGATGCAGTAAAGAAGGATTAGTGGATCGGATATGCGATTGTCGAATCCCAAAAGAAAATCCTGTCGTTTCCATAGAAACGTTACTCGATTTAGAAGGAATTGTCTTAGAACACATAGTATTTCATAGCGACGCAATTTCCGTGTTAATTCGTCAATGTGAGGGAGCTGGGATGCAATAATGAAGGAATAGTGCATCGAGAAGGAGATACTCGTATCGCAAAAGAAAAGCCAGTCGTTTCCATAGAAACGATACTCGATTTAGATGGAGAAGTCATAGAACCCATAGTATTTCATTGCGACGCAATTGCTGTGTTAATTCGTCAATGTGTGGGAGTGAGGGATGCAGTAAAGAAGGAATAGTGGATCGGAAATGTGATTGTCGCATCCCAAAAGAAAATCCTGTCGTTTCCATAGAAACGTTACTCGATTTAGAAGGAAACGTCTTAGAACACGTAGTATTTCATAGCGACGCAATTTCCGTGTGAATTCGTCAATGAGTGGGAGTGAGGGATGCAGTAAAGAAGGATTAGTGGATCGGAAATGTGGTTGTCGTATCCCAAAAGAATATCCTGTCGTTTCCATAGAAACGTTACTCGATTTAGAAGGAAATGTCTTAGAACCCATAGTATTTCATAGCGACGCAATTTCCGTGTTAATCCGTCAATGTGAGGGAGCTGGGATGCAATAAAGAAGGAATAGTGCATCGAGAAGGAGATACTCGTATCGCAAAAGAAAAGCCAGTCGTTTCCATAGAAACGATACTCGATTTAGAAGGAGAAGTCATAGAACCCATAGTATTTCATTGCGACGCAATTGCTGTGTTAATTCGTCGATGTGTGGGAGTGAGGGATGCAGTACAGAAGGAATAGTGGATCGGAAATGTGATTGTCGTATCCCAAAAGAAAATCCTGTCGTTTCCATAGAAACGTTACTCGATTATGAAGGTAATGTCTTAGAACACATAGTATTTCATAGCGGCGCAATGTCCGTATGAATTCGTCAATGAGTGGGAGTAAGGGATGCAGTAAAGAAGGATTAGTGGATCGGAAATGAGATTGTCGTATCCCAAAAGAAAATCCTGTCGTTTCCATCGAAATGTTACTCGATTTAGAAGGAAATGTCTTAGAACACATAGTATTTCATAGCGACGCAATTTCCGTGTGAATTCGTCAATGAGTGGGAGTGAGGGATGCAGTAAAGAAGGATTAGTGGATCGGAAATGAGATTGACGTATCCCAAGAGCAAATCCTGTCGTTTCCATAGAAACGTCACTCGATTTACTAGGAAATGGCTTAGAACCCATAGTATTTCATTGCGACACAATTGCTGTGTTAATTCGTCAATGTGCGGGATTGAGGGATGCGGTAAAGATGGATTAGTGGATCGGAAATGTGATTGTCGTATCCCAAAAGAAAATCCTGTCGTTTCCATAGAAACGTTACTCGATTTAGAAGGAAATGTCTTAGAACACATAGTATTTCATAGCGACGCAATTTCCGTGTGAATTCTTCAGTGAGTGGGAGTGAGGGATGCAGTAAAGAAGGATTAGCGGATCGGAAATGAGATTGTCGTATCCCAAAAGAAAATTCTGTCGTTTCCATAGAAACGTTACTCGATTTAGAAGGAAATGTCTTAGAACACATAGTATTTTATAGCGACGCAATTTCCGTGTGAATTCGTCAATGAGTGGGAGTGAGGGATGCAGTAAAGAAGGATTAGTGGATCGGAACTGAGATTGTCGTATCCCAAAAGAAAATCCTGTCGTTTCCATAGAAACGTTACTCGATTTAGAAGGAAATGTCTTAGAACACATAGTATTTCATAGCGACGCAATTTCCGTGTGATTTCGTCAATGAGTGGGAGTGAGGGACACAGTAAAGAAAGACTAGTGTATCAGAAATGAGATTGTCGTATCCCAAAAGAAAATCCTGTCGTTTCCATAGAAACGTTACTCGATTTAAAAGGAAATGTCTTAGAACACATAGTACTTCATAGCGACGCAATTTCCGTGTGAATTCGTCAATGAGTGGGAGTGAGGGATGCAGTAAAGAAGGGTTAGTGGATCGGAAATGAGATTGTCGTATCCCAAAAGAAAATCCTGTCGTTTCCATAGAAACGTTACTCGATTTAGAAGGAAGTGTCTTAGAACACATAGTATTTCATAGCGACGCAATTTCCGTGTGAATTCGTCAATGAGTGGGAGTGACGGATGCAGTAAAGAAGGATTAGTGGATCGGAAATGAGATTGTCGTATCCCAAAAGAATATCCTGTCGTTTCCATAGAAACGTTACTCGATTTAGAAGGAAATGTCTTAGAACACATAGTATTTCATAGCGACGCAATTGGCGTGTGAATTCGTCAATGAGTGGGAGTGAGGGATGCAGTAAAGAAGGATTAGTGGATCGAAAATGAGATTGTCGTATCCCAAAAGAAAATCCTGTCGTTTCCATAGAAACGTTACTCGATTTAGAAGGAAACGTCTTAGAACACGTAGTATTTCATAGCGACGCAATTTCCGTGTGAATTCGTCAATGAGTGGGAGTGAGGGATGCAGTAAAGAAGGATTAGTGGATCGGAAATGTGGTTGTCGTATCCCAAAAGAATATCCTGTCGTTTCCATAGAAACGTTACTCGATTTAGAAGGAAATGTCTTAGAACCCATAGTATTTCATAGCGACGCAATTTCCGTGTTAATCCGTCAATGTGAGGGAGCTGGGATGCAATAAAGAAGGAATAGTGCATCGAGAAGGAGATACTCGTATCGCAAAAGAAAAGCCAGTCGTTTCCATAGAAACGATACTCGATTTAGAAGGAGAAGTCATAGAACCCATAGTATTTCATTGCGACGCAATTGCTGTGTTAATTCGTCGATGTGTGGGAGTGAGGGATGCAGTACAGAAGGAATAGTGGATCGGAAATGTGATTGTCGTATCCCAAAAGAAAATCCTGTCGTTCCCATAGAAACGTTACTCGATTTTGAAGGTAATGTCTTAGAACACATAGTATTTCATAGCGGCGCAATGTCCGTATGAATTCGTCAATGAGTGGGAGTAAGGGATGCAGTAAAGAAGGATTAGTGGATCGGAAATGAGATTGTCGTATCCCAAAAGAAAATCCTGTCGTTTCCATGGAAATGTTACTCGATTTAGAAGGAAATGTCTTAGAACACACAGTATTTCATAGCGACGCAATTTCCGTGTGAATTCGTCAATGAGTGGGAGTGAGGGATGCAGTAAAAAAGGATTAGTGGATCGGAAATGAGATTGTCGTATCCCAAGAGCAAATCCTGTCGTTTCCATAGAAACGTCACTCGATTTAGTAGGAAATGGCTTAGAACCCATAGTATTTCATTGCGACACAATTGCTGCGTTAATTCGTCAATGTGCGGGATTGAGGGATGCGGTAAAGATGGATTAGTGGATCGGAAATGTGATTGTCGTATCCCAAAAGAAAATCCTGTCGTTTCCATAGAAACGTTACTCGATTTAGAAGGAAATGTCTTAGAACACATAGTATTTCATAGCGACGCAATTTCCGTGTGAATTCTTCAGTGAGTGGGAGTGAGGGATGCAGTAAAGAAGGATTAGCGGATCGGAAATGAGATTGTCGTATCCCAAAAGAAAATTCTGTCGTTTCCATAGAAACGTTACTCGATTTAGAAGGAAATGTCTTAGAACACATAGTATTTTATAGCGACGCAATTTCCGTGTGAATTCGTCAATGAGTGGGAGTGAGGGATGCAGTAAAGAAGGATTAGTGGATCGGAACTGAGATTGTCGTATCCCAAAAGAAAATCCTGTCGTTTCCATAGAAACGTTACTTGATTTAGAAGGAAATGTCTTAGAACACATAGTATTTCATAGCGACGCAATTTCCGTGTGAATTCGTCAATGAGTGGGAGTGAGGGACACAGTAAAGAAAGACTAGTGTATCAGAAATGAGATTGTCGTATCCCAAAAGAAAATCCTGTCGTTTCCATAGAAACGTTACTCGATTTAAAAGGAAATGTCTTAGAACACATAGTACTTCATAGCGACGCAATTTCCGTGTGAATTCGTCAATGAGTGGGAGTGAGGGATGCAGTAAAGAAGGGTTAGTGGATCGGAAATGAGATTGTCGTATCCCAAAAGAAAATCCTGTCGTTTCCATAGAAACGTTACTCGATTTAGAAGGAAGTGTCTTAGAACACATAGTATTTCATAGCGACGCAATTTCCGTGTGAATTCGTCAATGAGTGGGAGTGACGGATGCAGTAAAGAAGGATTAGTGGATCGGAAATGAGATTGTCGTATCCCAAAAGAAAATCCTGTCGTTTCCATAGAAACGTTACTCGATTTAGAAGGAAATGTCTTAGAACACATAGTATTTCATAGCGACGCAATTGGCGTGTGAATTCGTCAATGAGTGGGAGTGAGGGATGCAGTAAAGAAGGATTAGTGGATCGAAAATGAGATTGTCGTATCCCAAAAGAAAATCCTGTCGTTTCCATAGAAACGTTACTCGATTTAGAAGTAAAAGTCTTAGAACACATAGTATTTCATAGCGACGCAATTTCCGTGTGAATTCATCAATGAGTGGGAGTGAGGGATGCAGTCGAGAAGGATTAGTGGATCGGAAATGTGATTGTCGTATCCCAAAAGAAAATCCTGTCGTTTCCATAGAAACGTTACTCGATATAGAAGGTAATGTTTAGAACACATACTATTCCATAGCGACGCAATTTCCGTGTGAATTCGTCAATGAGTGGGAGTAAGGGATGCAGTAAAGAAGGATTAGTGGATCGGAAGTGAGATTGTCGTATCCAAAAAGAAAATCCTGTCGTTCCCATGGAAACGTTACTCGATTTAGAAGGAAATGTCTTAGAACACATAGTATTTCATAGCGACGCAATATCCGTGTGAATTCGTCAATGAGTGGGAGTGAGGGATGCAGTAAAGAAGGATTAGTGGATCGGAAATGAGATTGTCGTATCCCAAAAGAAAATCCTGTCGTTTCCATAGAAACGTCACTCGATTTAGCAGGAAATGTCTTAGAACACATAGTATTTCATAGCGACGCAATTTCCGTGTGAATTCGTGAATGAGTTGGAGTGAGTGATGCAGTAAAGAAGGATTAGTGGATCGGAAATGTGATTATCGTATCCCAAAAAAAGATCCTGTCGTTTCCATAGAAACGTTACTCGATTTAGAAGGAAATGTCTTAGAACACATTGTATTTCATTGCGACGCAAGTTCCGTGGGAATTTGTCAATGAGTGGGAGTGAGGGATGCAGTAAAGAAGGATTAGTGGATCGGAAATGAGATTGTCGAATCCCAAAAGAAAATCCTGTCGTTTCCATAGAAACGTTACTCGATTTAGAAGGAAATGTCTTAGAACACATAGTATGTCATAGCAACGCAATTTCCGTGTGAATTCATCAATGAGTGGGAGTGAGGGAATCAGTCAAGAAGGATTAGTGGATCGGAAATGAGATTGTCGTATCCCAAAAGAAAATCCTGTCGTTTCCATAGAAACGTTACTCGATTTAGAAGGAAATGTTTTTAGAACACATAGTATTTCATAGCGACGCAATTTCCGTGTGAATTCGTCAATGAGTGGGAGTGAGGGATGCAGTAAAGAAGGATTAGTGGATCGGAAATGAGATTGTCGTATCCCAAAAGAAAATCCTGTCGTTTCCATAGAAACGTTACTCGATTTAGAAGTAAATGTCTTAGAACACATAGTATTTCATAGCGACGCAGTTTCCGTGTGAATTCGTCAGTGAGTGGGAGTGAGGGATGCAGTTAAGAAGGATTAGTGGATCGGAAATGAGATTGTCGTATCCCAAAAGAAAATCCTGTCGTTTCCATAGAAACGTTACTCGATATAGAAGGAAATGTCTTAGAACACATAGTATTTCATAGCAACGCAATTTCGGTGTGAATTCGTCAATGAGTGGGAGTGATTGATGCAGTAAAGGAGGATTAGTGGATCGGAAAAGAGATTGTCGTATCCCAAAAGAAAAACCAGTCGTTTCCATAGAAACGTTACTCAATTTGGATGGAAATGTCTTAGAACACATAGTATTTCATAGCGACGCAATTTCCATGTGATTTCGTCAATGAGTGGGTGTGAGGGATGCAGTAAAGAAGGAATAGTGGATCGGAAATGAGATTGTCGTATCCCAAGGGAAAATCCTGTCGTTTCCATAGAAACGTTACTCGATTTAGAAGGAGAAGTCATAGAACCCATAGTATTTCATAGCGACGCAATTTCCGTGTTAATTCGTCATTGAGTGGGAGTGAGGGATGCAGTAAAGAACGATTAGTGGATCGGAAATGAGATTGTCGTATCCCAAAAGAAAATCCTGTCGTTTCCATAGAAACGTTACTCGATTTAGAAGGAAATGTCTTAGAACACATAGTATTTCATAGCGACGCAATTTCCATGTGAATTCGTCAATGAGTGGGAGTGAGGGATGCAGTAAAGAAGGATTAGTGGATCGGAAATGAGATTGTCGAATCCCAAAAGAAAATCCTGTCGTTTCCATAGAAACGTTACTCGATTTAGAAGGAAATGTCTTAGAAGACATAGTATGTCATAGCAACGCAATTTCCGTGTGAATTCATCAATGAGTGGGAGTGAGGGATGCAGTCAAGAAGGATTAGTGGATCGGAAATGAGATTGTCGTATCCCAAAAGAAAATCCTGTCGTTCCCATAGAAACGATACTCGATTTAGACGGAAATGTCTTAGAACACATAGTATTTCATAGCGACGCAATTTCCGTGTGAATTCGTCAATGAGTGGGAGTGAGGGATGCAGTAAAGTAGGATTAGTGGATCGGAAATGAGATTGTCTAATCCCAAAGGAAAATCATGTCGTTTCCATAGAAACGTTACTCGATTTACAAGGAAATGTCTTAGAACACATTGTATTTCATAGCGACGCAATTTCCGTGTGAATTCGTCAATGAGTGGGAGTGAGGGATGCAGTAAAGAAGGATTAGTGGATCGGAAATGAGATTGTCGTATCCCAAAAGAAAATCCTGTCGTTTCCATAGAAACGTTACTCGATTTAGAAGGAAATGTCTTAGAACACATAGTATTTCATAGCGACGCAATTTCCGTGTGAATTCGTCAATGAGTGGGAGTGAGGGATGCAGTAAAGTAGGATTAGTGGATCGGAAATGAGATTGACGTATCCCAAAAGAAAATCCTGTCGTTTCCATAGAAACGTTACTCAATTTAGATGGAAATGTCTTAGAACACATATTATTTCATAGCGACGCAATTTCCACGTGAATTCGTCAATGAGTGGGTGTGAGGGATGCAGTAAAGAAGGATTAGTGGATCGGAAATGAGATTGTCGTATCCCAAAAGAAAATCCTGTCGTTTCCATAGAAACGTTACTCAATTTAGATGGAAATGTCTTAGAACACATAGTATTTCATAGCGACGCAATTTCCGTGTGAATTCGTCAATGAGTGGGAGTGAGGGATGCAGTAAACAAGGATTAGTGGATCGGAAATGAGATTGTCGTATCCCAAGAGAAAATCCTGTCGTTTCCATAGGAACGTTACTCTATTTAGAAGGAGAAGTCATAGAACCCATAGTATTTCATAGCGACGCAATTTCCGTGTTAATTCGTCAATGAGTGGGAGTGAGGGATGCAGTAAAGAAGGATTAGTGGATCGGAAACGAGATTGTCGTATCCCAAAAGAAAATCCTGTCGTTTCCATAGAAACGTTACTCGATTTAGAAGGAAATGTCTTAGAACACATAGTATTTCATAGCGACGCAATTTCCGTGTGAATTCGTCAATGAGTGGGAGTGAGGGATGCAGTAAAGAAGGATTAGTGGATCGGAAATGAGATTGTCGTATCCCAAAAGAAAATCCTGTCGTTTCCATAGAAACGTTACTCAATTTAGATGGAAATGTCTTAGAACACATAGTATTTCATAGCGACGCCATTTCCACGTGAATTCGTCAATGAGTGGGTCTGAGGGATGCAGTAAAGAAGGATTAGTGGATCGGAAATGAGATTGTCGTATCCCAAAAGAAAATCCTGTCGTTTCCATAGAAACGTTACTCAATTTCGATGGAAATGTCTTACAACACATAGTATTTCATAGCGACGCAATTTCCGTGTGAATTCGTCAATGAGTGGGAGTGAGGGATGCAGTAAAGGAGGATTAGTGGATCGGAAATGAGATTGTCGTATCCCAAAAGAAAATCCTGTCGTTTCCATAGAAACGTTACTCGATTTAGATGGAAATGTCTTAGAACGCATATTATTTCATAGCGACGCAATTTCCACGTGAATTCGTCAATGAGTGGGTGTGAGGGATGCAGTAAAGAGGGATTAGTGGATCGGGAATGAGATTGTCGTATCCCAAAAGAAAATCCTGTCGTTTCCATAGAAACGTTACTCAATTTAGATGGAAATGTCTTAGAACACATAGTATTTCATAGCGACGCAATTTCCGTGTGAATTCGTCAATGAGTGGGAGTGAGGGATGCAGTAAAGAAGGATTAGTGGATCGGAAATGAGATTGTCGTATCCCAAGAGAAAATCCTGTCGTTTCCATAGAAACGTTACTCGATTTAGAAGGAGAAGTCATAGAACCCATAGTATTTCATAGCGACGCAATTTCCGTGTTAATTCGTCAATGAGTGGGAGTGAGGGATGCAGTAAAGAAGGATTAGTGGATCGGAAATGAGATTGTCGTATCCCAAAAGAAAATCCTGTCGTTTCCATAGAAACGGTACTCGATTTAGAAGGAAATGTCTTAGAACACATAGTTTTTCACAGCGACGCAATTTCCGTGTGAATTCGTCAATGAGTGGGAGTGTGGGATGCAGTAATGAAGGATTAGTGGATCGGAAATGAGATTGTCGAATCCCTAAAGCAAATCCTGTCGTTTCCATAGAAACGTTACTCGATTTAGAAGGAAATGTCTTAGAACACATAGTATTTCATAGCGACGCAATTTCCGTGTGAATTCGTCAATGAGTGGAAGTGAGGGATGCAGTAAAGTAGGATTAGTGGATCGGAAATGAGATTGTCGTATCCCAAAAGAAAATCCTATCGTTTCCATAGAAACGTTACTCGATTTAGAAGGAAATGTCTTAGAACACATAGTATTTCATAGCGACGCAATTTCCGTGAGAATTCGTCAATGAGTGGGAGTGAGGGATGCAGTAAAGAAGGATTAGTGGATCGGAAATGAGATTGTCGTATCCCAAATGAAAATCCTGTCGTTTCCATAGGAACGTTACTCAATTTAGATGGAAATGTCTTAGAACACATAGTATTTCATAGCGACGCAATTTCCGTGTGAATTCGTCAATGAGTGGGAGTTTGGGATGCAGTAAAGAAGGATTAGTGGATCGGAAATGAGATTGTCGTATCCCAAAAGAAAATCCTGTCGTTTCCATAGAAACGTTACTCAATTTAGTTGGAAATGTCTTAGAACACTTAGTATTTCATAGCGACGCAATTTCCGTGTGAATTCGTCAATGAGTGGGAGTGAGCGATGCAATAAAGAAGGATTAGTGGATCGGAAATGACATTGTCGTATCCCAAAAGAAAATCCTGTCGTTTCCATAGAAACGTTACTCAATTTAGATGGAAATGTCTTAGAACACATAGTATTTCATAGCGACGCAATTTCCGTGTGAATTCGTCAATGAGTGGGAGTGAGGGATGCAGTAAAGAAGGATTAGTGGATCGGAAAAGAGATTGTCGTATCCCAAAAGAAAATCCTGTCGTATCCATAGAAACGTTACTCGATTTAGAAGGAAATGTCTTAGAACACATAGTATTTCATAGCGACGCAATTTCCGTGTGAATTCGTCAATGAGTGGGAGTGAGGGATGCAGTAAAGGAGGATTAGTGGATCGGAAATGAGATTGTCGTATCCCAAAAGAAAATCCTGTCATTTCCATAGAAACGTTACTCAGTTTAGATGGAAATGTCTTAGAACACATAGTATTTCACAGCGACGCAATTTCCGTGTGAATTCGTCAATGAGTGGGAGTGAGGGATGCACTAAAGAAGGATTAGTGGATCGGAAATGAGATTGTCGAATCCCTAAAGAAAATCCTGTCGTTTCCATAGAAACGTTACTCGATTTAGAAGGAAATGTCTTAGAACACATAGTATGTCATAGCAACGCAATTACCGTGTGAATTCATCAATGAGTGGGAGCGAGGAATGGAGTAAAGAAGGATTAGTGGATCGGAGATGAGATTGTCGTATCCCAAAAAAAAATCCTGTCGTTTCCATAGAAACGTTACTCGATTTAGAAGGCAATGTCTTAGAACACATAGTATTTCATAGCGACGCAATTTCCGTGTGAATTCTTCAATGAGTGGGAGTGAGGGATGCATTAAAGAAGGATTAGTGGATCGGAAATGAGATTGTCGTATCCCAAAAGAAAATCCTGTCGTTTCCATAGAAACGTTACTCGATTTAGAAGGAAATGTCTTAGAACACATAGTATTTCATAGCGACGCAATTTCCGTGTGAATTCGTCAATGAGTGGGAGTGAGGGATGCAGTAAAGGAGGATTAGTGGATCGGAAATGAGATTGTCGTATCCCAAAAGAAAATCCTGTCGTTTCCACAGAAACGTTACTCAGTTTAGATGGAAATGTCTTAGAACACATAGTATTTCATAGCGACGCAATTTCCGTGTGAATTCGTCAATGAGTGGGAGTGAGGGATGCAGTAAAGAAGGATTAGTGGATCGGAAATGAGATTGTCGTATCCCAAGAGAAAATCCTGTCGTTTCCATAGAAACGTTACTCGATTTAGAAGGAAATGTCTTAGAACACATAGTATGTCATAGCAACGCAATTACCGTGAGAATTCATCAATGAGTGGGAGTGAGGAATGCAGTCAAGAAGGATTAGTGGATCGGAAATGTGATTGTCGTTTCCCAAAAGAAAATCCTGTCGTTTCCATAGAAATGTTACTCGATTTAGAAGGAAATGTCTTAGAACACATAGTATTTCATAGCGACGCAATTTCCGTGTGAATTCGTCATGAATGGGAGTGAGGGATGCAGTAAAGAAGGATTAGTGGATCGGAAATGAGATTGTCGTATCCCAAAAGAAAATCCTGTCGTTTCCATAGGAACGTTACTCAATTTAAATGGAAATGTCTTAGAACACATAGTATTTCATAGCGACGCAATTTCCGTGTGAATTCGTCAATGAGTGGGAGTGAGGGATGCAGTAAAGGAGGATTAGTGGATCGGAAATGAGATTGTCGTATCCCAAAAGAAAATCCTGTCGTTTCCATAGAAACGTTACTCAATTTAGATGGAAATGTCTTAGAACACATAGTATTTCATAGCGACGCAATTTCCGTGTGAATTCATCAATGAGTGGGAGTGAGGGATGCAGTAAAGAAGGATTAGTGGATTGGAAATGAGATTGTCGTATGCCAAGAGAAAATCCTGTCGTTTCCATAGAAACGTTACTCGATTTAGAAGGAGATGTCATAGAACCCATAGTATTTCATAGCGACGCAATTTCCGTGTTAATTCGTCAATGAGTGGGAGTGAGGGATGCAGTAAAGAAGGATTAGTGGATCGGAAATGAGATTGTCGTGTCCCAAAAGATAATCCTGTCGTTTCCATAGAAACGTTACTCGATTTAGAAGGAAATGTCTTAGAACACATAGTATTTCATAGCGACGCAATTTCCGTGTGAATTCGTCAATGAGTGGGAGTGAGGGATGCAGTAAAGAAGGATTAGTGGATCGGAAATGAGATTGTCGAATCCCAAAAGAAAATCCTGTCGTTTCCATAGAAACGTTACTCGATTTAGAAGGAAATGTCTTAGAACACATAGTATGTCATAGCAACGCAATTTCCGTGTGAATTCATCAACGAGTGGGAGTGAGGGATGCAGTCAGGAAGGATTAGTGGATCGGAAATGAGATTGTCGTATCCCAAAAGAAAATCCTGTCGTTTCCGTAGAAACGTTACTCGATTTAGAAGGAAATGTCTTAGAACACATAGTATTTCATAGCGACGCAATTTCCGTGTGAATTCGTCAATGAGTGGGAGTGAGGGATGCAGTAAAGAAGGATTAGTGGATCGGAAATGAGATTGTCGTATCCCAAAAGAAAATCCTGTCGTTTCCATAGAAACGTTACTCGATTAAGAAGGAAATGTCTTAGAACACATAGTATTTCACAGCGACGCCATTTCCGTGTGAATTCGTCAATGAGTGGGAGTGAGGGATGCAGTAAAGAAGGATTAGTGGATCGGAAATGAGATTGTCGAATCCCAAAAGAAAATCCTGTCGTTTCCATAGAAACGTTACTCGATTTAGAAGGAAATGTCTTAGAACACATAGTATGTCATAGCAACGCAATTTCCGTGTGAATTCATCAACGAGTGGGAGTGAGGGATGCAGTCAAGAAGGATTAGTGGATCGGAAATGAGATTGTCGTATCCCAAAAGAAAATCCTGTCGTTTCCATAGAAACGTTACTCAATTTAGTTGGAAATGTCTTAGAACACTTAGTATTTCATAGCGACGCAATTACCGTGTGAATTCGTCAATAAGTGGGAGTGAGGGATGCAGTAAAGAAGGATTAGTGGATCGGAAAAGAGATTGTCGTATCCCAAATGAAAATCCTGTCGTTTCCATAGGAACGTTACTCAATTTAGATGGAAATGTCTTAGAACACATAGTATTTCATAGCGACGCAATTTCCGTGTGAATTCGTCAATGAGTGGGAGTGAGGGATGCAGTAAAGAAGGATTAGTGGATCGGAAATGAGATTGTCGTATCCCAAAAGAAAATCCTGTCGTATCCATAGAAACGTTACTCGATTTAGAAGGAAATGTCTTAGAACACATAGTATTTCATAGCGACGCAATTTCCGTGTGAATTCGTCAATGAGTGGGAGTGAGGGATGCAGTAAAGAAGGATTAGTGGATAGGAAATGAGATTGTCGAATCCCAAAAGAAAATCCTGTCGTTTCCATTGAAACGTTACTCGATTTAGAAGGAAATGTCTTAGAACACATAGTATGTCATAGCAACGCAATTTCCGTGTTCATTCATCAACGAGTGTTAGTGAGGGATGCAGTAAAGAAGGATTAGTGGATCGGAAATGAGATTGTCGTATCCCAAAAGAAAATCCTGTCGTTTCCATAGACACGTTACTCGATTAAGAAGGAAATGTCTTTGAACACATAGTATTTCATAGCGACGCAATTTCCGTGTGAATTCGTCAATGAGTGGGAGTGAGGGATGCAGTAATGAAGGATTAGTGGATCGGAAATGAGATTGTCGAATCCCAAAAGAAAATCCTGTCGTTTCCATAGAAACGTTACTCGATTTAGAAGGAAATGTCTTAGAACACATAGTATGTCATAGCAACGCAATTTCCGTGTGCATTCATAAACGAGTGGGAGTGAGGGATGCAGTCAAGAAGGATTAGTGGATCGGAAATGAGATTGTCGTATCCCAAAAGAAAATCCTGTCGTTTCCATAGAAACGTTACTCGATTAAGAAGGAAATGTCTTAGAACACATAGTATTTCATAGCGACGCAATTTCCGTGTGAATTCGTCAATGAGTGGGAGTGAGGGATGCAGTAAAGAAGGATTAGTGGATCGGAAATGAGATTGTCGAATCCCAAAAGAAAATCCTGTCGTTTCCATAGAAACGTTACTCGATTTAGAAGGAAATGTCTTAGAACACATAGTATTTCATAGCGACGCAACTTCCGTATGAATTCGTCAATGAGTGGGAGTGAGGGATGCAGTAAAGAAGGATTAGAGGATCGGAAATGAGATTGTCGTATCCCAAAAGAAAATCCTGTCGTTTCCATAGAAACGTTACTCAATTTAGATGGAAATGTCTTAGAACACATAGTATTTCATAGCGACTCAATTTCCGTGTGAATTCGTCAATGAGGGGGAGTGAGGGATGCAGTAAAGGAGGTTTAGTGGATCGGAAATGAGATTGTCGTATCCCAAGAGAAAATCCTGTCGTTTCCATAGAAACGTTACTCGATTTAGAAGGAGAAGTCATAGAACCCATAGTATTTCATAGCGACGCAATTTCCGTGTTAATTCGTCAATGAGTGGGAGTGAGGGATGCAGTAAAGAAGGACTAGTGGATCGGAAATGAGATTGTCGTATCCCAAAAGAAAATCCTGTCGTTTCCATAGAAACGTTACTCGATTTAGAAGGAAATGTCTTAGAACACATAGTATTTCACAGCGACGCAATTTCCGTGTGAATTCGTCAATGAGTGGGTGTGGGGGATGCAGTAAAGAAGGATTAGTGGATCGGAAATGAGATTGTCGAATCCCTAAAGAAAATCCTGTCGTTTCCCTAGAAACGTTACTCGATTTAGAAGGAAATGTCTTAGAACACATAGTATGTCATAGCAACGCAATTTCCGTGTGAATTCATCAATGAGTGGGAGTGAGGAATGCAGTCAAGAAGGATTAGTGGATCGGAAATGAGATTGTCGTATCCCAAAAGAAAATCCTGTCGTTTCCATAGAAACGTTACTCGATTTAGAAGGAAATGTCTTAGAACTCATAGTATTTCATAGCGACGCAATTTCCGTGTGAATTCGTCAATGAGTGGGAGTGAGGGATGCAGTAAAGAAGGATTAGTGGATCGGAAATGAGATTGTCGTATCCCAAAAGAAAATCCTGTCGTTTCCATGGAAACGTTACTCGATTTAGAAGGAAATGTCTTAGAACACATAGTATTTCATAGCGACGCAATTTCCGTGTGAATTCGTCAAAGAGTGGGAGTGAGGGATGCAGTAAAGGAGGATTAGTGGATCGGAAATGAGATTGTCGTATCCCAAAAGAAAATCCTGTCGTTTCCATAGAAACGTTACTCAGTTTAGATGGAAATGTCTTAGAACACATAGTATTTCATAGCGACGCATATTCCGTGTGAATTCGTCAATGAGTGGGAGTGAGGGATGCAGTAAAGAAGGATTAGTGGATCGGAAATGAGATTGTCGTATCCCAAGAGAAAATCCTGTCGTTTCCATAGAAACGTTACTCTATTTAGAAGGAGAAGTCACAGAACCCATAGTATTTCATAGCGACGCAATTTCCGTGTGAAATCGTCAATGTGTGGGAGTGAGGGATGCAGTAAAGAAGAATTAGTGGATCGGAAATGTGATTGTCGTTTCCCAAAAGAAAATCCTGTCGTTTCCATAGAAATGTTACTCGATTTAGAAGGAAATGTCTTAGAACACATAGTATTTCATAGCGACGCAATTTCCGTGTGATTTCGTCAATGAGTGGGAGTGAGGGATGCAGTAAAGAAGGATTAGTGGATCGGAAATGAGATTGTCGTATCCCAAAAGAAATACCTTTCGTTTCCATAGAAACGTTACTCAATTTAGATGGAAATGTCTTAGAACACATAGTATTTCATAGCGTCGCAATTTCCGTGTGAATTCGTCAATGAGTGGGAGTGAGGGATGCAGTAAAGAAGGATTAGTGGATCGGAAATGAGATTGTCGTATCCCAAAAGAAAATCCTGTCGTTTCCATAGAAACGTTACTCGATTTAGAAGGATATGTCTTAGAACACATAGTATTTCATAGCGACGCAATTTCCGTGTGAATTCGTCAATGAGTGGGAGTGAGGGATTCAGTAAAGAAGGATTAGTGGATCGGAAATGAGATTGTCGTATCCCAAAAGAAAATCCTGTCGATGCCATAGAAACGTTACTCAATTTAGATGGAAATGTCTTAGAACACATAGTATTTCATAGCGACGCTATTTCCGTGTGAATTCGTCAATGAGTGGGAGTGAGGGATGCAGTAAAGAAGGATTAGTGGATCGGAAATGAGAATGTCGTATCCCAAAAGATAATCCTGTCGTTTCCATAGAAACGTTACTCAATTTAGATGGAAATGTCTTAGAACACATGGTATTACATAGCGACGCAATTTCCGTGTGAATTCGTCAATGAGTGGGAGTGAGGGATGCAGTAAAGAAGGATTAGTTGATCGGAAATGAGATTGTCGTATCCCAAAAGAAAATCCTGTCGTATCCATAGAAACGTTACTCGATTTAGAAGGAAATGTCTTAGAACACATAGTATTTCATAGCGACGCAATTTCCGTGTGAATTCGTCAATGAGTGGGAGTGAGGGATGCAGTAAAGGAGGATTAGTGGATCGGAAATGAGATTGTCGTATCCCAAAAGAAAATCCTGTCGTTTCCATAGAAACGTTACTCAGTTTAGATGGAAATGTCTTAGAACACATAGTATTTCATAGCGACGCAATTTCCGTGTGAATTCGTCAATGAGTGGGAGTGAGGGATGCAGTAAAGAAGGATTAGTGGATCGGAAATGAGATTGTCGTATCCCAAGAGAAAATCCTGTCGTTTCCATAGAAACGTTACTCGATTTAGAAGGAGAAGTCATAGAACCCATAGTATTTCATAGCGACGCAATTTCCGTGTGAAATCGTCAATGTGTGGGAGTGAGGGATGCAGTAAAGAAGAATTAGTGGATCGGAAATGTGATTGTCGTTTCCCAAAAGAAAATCCTGTCGTTTCCATAGAAACGTTACTCGATTTAGAAGGAAATGTCTTAGAACACATAGTATTTCATAGCGACGCAATTTCCGTGTGAATTCGTCAATGAGTGGGAGTGAGGGATGCAGTAAAGTAGGATTAGTGGATCGGAAATGAGATTGTCGTATCCCAAAAGAAAATCCTGTCGTTTCCATAGAAACGTTACTCGATTTAGAAGGAAATGTCTTAGAACACATAGTATTTCATAGCGACGCAATTTCCGTGTGAATTCGTCAATGAGTGGGTGTGAGGGATGCAGTAAAGAAGGATTAGTGGATCGGAAATGAGATTGTCGTATCCCAAAAGAAAATCCTGTCGTTTCCATAGAAACGTTACTCAATTTAGATGGAAATGTCTTAGAGCACATAGTATTTCATAGCGACGCAATCGCCGTGTGAATTCGTCAATGAGAGGGAGTGAGGGATGCAGTAAAGAAGGATTAGTGGATCGGAAATGTGATTATCGTATCCCAAAAGAAAATCCTGTCATTTCCATAGAAACGTTACTCGATTTAGAAGGAAATGTCTTAGAACACATAGTATTTCATAGCGACGCAATTTCCGTGGGAATTCGTCAATGAGTGGGAGTGAGGGATGCAGTAAAGAAGGATTAGTGGATCGGAAATGAGATTGTCGTATCCCAAAAGAAAATCCTGTCGTATCCATAGAAACGTTACTCGATTTAGAAGGATATGTCTTAGAACACATAGTATTTCATAGCGACGCAATTTCCGTGTGAATTCGTCAATGAGTGGGAGTGAGGGATTCAGTAAAGAAGGATTAGTGGATCGGAAATGAGATTGTCGTATCCCAAAAGAAAATCCTGTCGATGCCATAGAAACGTTACTCAATTTAGATGGAAATGTCTTAGAACACATAGTATTTCATAGCAACGCTATTTCCGTGTGATTTCGTCAATGAGTGGGAGTGAGGGATGCAGTAAAGAAGGATTAGTGGATCGGAAATGAGATTGTCGTATCCCAAAAGAAATACCTTTCGTTTCCATAGAAACGTTACTCAATTTAGATGGAAATGTCTTAGAACACATAGTATTTCATAGCGTCGCAATTTCCGTGTGAATTCGTCAATGAGTGGGAGTGAGGGATGCAGTAAAGAAGGATTAGTGGATCGGAAATGAGATTGTCGTATCCCAAAAGAAAATCCTGTCGTTTCCATAGAAACGTTACTCGATTTAGAAGGATATGTCTTAGAACACATAGTATTTCATAGCGACGCAATTTCCGTGTGAATTCGTCAATGAGTGGGAGTGAGGGATTCAGTAAAGAAGGATTAGTGGATCGGAAATGAGATTGTCGTATCCCAAAAGAAAATCCTGTCGATGCCATAGAAACGTTACTCAATTTAGATGGAAATGTCTTAGAACACATAGTATTTCATAGCGACGCTATTTCCGTGTGAATTCGTCAATGAGTGGGAGTGAGGGATGCAGTAAAGAAGGATTAGTGGATCGGAAATGAGAATGTCGTATCCCAAAAGATAATCCTGTCGTTTCCATAGAAACGTTACTCAATTTAGATGGAAATGTCTTAGAACACATGGTATTACATAGCGACGCAATTTCCGTGTGAATTCGTCAATGAGTGGGAGTGAGGGATGCAGTAAAGAAGGATTAGTTGATCGGAAATGAGATTGTCGTATCCCAAAAGAAAATCCTGTCGTATCCATAGAAACGTTACTCGATTTAGAAGGAAATGTCTTAGAACACATAGTATTTCATAGCGACGCAATTTCCGTGTGAATTCGTCAATGAGTGGGAGTGAGGGATGCAGTAAAGGAGGATTAGTGGATCGGAAATGAGATTGTCGTATCCCAAAAGAAAATCCTGTCGTTTCCATAGAAACGTTACTCAGTTTAGATGGAAATGTCTTAGAACACATAGTATTTCATAGCGACGCAATTTCCGTGTGAATTCGTCAATGAGTGGGAGTGAGGGATGCAGTAAAGAAGGATTAGTGGATCGGAAATGAGATTGTCGTATCCCAAGAGAAAATCCTGTCGTTTCCATAGAAACGTTACTCGATTTAGAAGGAGAAGTCATAGAACCCATAGTATTTCATAGCGACGCAATTTCCGTGTGAAATCGTCAATGTGTGGGAGTGAGGGATGCAGTAAAGAAGAATTAGTGGATCGGAAATGTGATTGTCGTTTCCCAAAAGAAAATCCTGTCGTTTCCATAGAAACGTTACTCGATTTAGAAGGAAATGTCTTAGAACACATAGTATTTCATAGCGACGCAATTTCCGTGTGAATTCGTCAATGAGTGGGAGTGAGGGATGCAGTAAAGTAGGATTAGTGGATCGGAAATGAGATTGTCGTATCCCAAAAGAAAATCCTGTCGTTTCCATAGAAACGTTACTCGATTTAGAAGGAAATGTCTTAGAACACATAGTATTTCATAGCGACGCAATTTCCGTGTGAATTCGTCAATGAGTGGGAGTGAGGGATGCAGTAAAGAAGGATTAGTGGATCGGAAATGAGATTGTCGTATCCCAAAAGAAAATCCTGTCGTTTCCATAGAAACGTTACTCAATTTAGATGGAAATGTCTTAGAGCACATAGTATTTCATAGCGACGCAATCGCCGTGTGAATTCGTCAATGAGAGGGAGTGAGGGATGCAGTAAAGAAGGATTAGTGGATCGGAAATGTGATTATCGTATCCCAAAAGAAAATCCTGTCATTTCCATAGAAACGTTACTCGATTTAGAAGGAAATGTCTTAGAACACATAGTATTTCATAGCGACGCAATTTCCGTGGGAATTCGTCAATGAGTGGGAGTGAGGGATGCAGTAAAGAAGGATTAGTGGATCGGAAATGAGATTGTCGTATCCCAAAAGAAAATCCTGTCGTATCCATAGAAACGTTACTCGATTTAGAAGGATATGTCTTAGAACACATAGTATTTCATAGCGACGCAATTTCCGTGTGAATTCGTCAATGAGTGGGAGTGAGGGATTCAGTAAAGAAGGATTAGTGGATCGGAAATGAGATTGTCGTATCCCAAAAGAAAATCCTGTCGATGCCATAGAAACGTTACTCAATTTAGATGGAAATGTCTTAGAACACATAGTATTTCATAGCAACGCTATTTCCGTGTGAATTCGTAAATGAGTGGGAGTGAGGGATGCAGTAAAGAAGGATTAGTGGATCGGAAATGAGAATGTCGTATCCCAAAAGATAATCCTGTCGTTTCCATAGAAACGTTACTCAATTTAGATGGAAATGTCTTAGAACACATGGTATTACATAGCGACGCAATTTCCGTGTGAATTCGTCAATGAGTGGGAGTGAGGGATGCAGTAAAGAAGGATTAGTGGATCGGAAATGAGATTGTCGTATCCCAAGAGAAAATCCTGTCGTTTCCATAGAAACGTTACTCGATTTAGAAGGAGAAGTCATAGAACCCATAGTATTTCATAGCGACGCAATTTCCGTGTGAAATCGTCAATGTGTGGGAGTGAGGGATGCAGTAAAGAAGAATTAGTGGATCGGAAATGTGATTGTCGTTTCCCAAAAGAAAATCCTGTCGTTTCCATAGAAACGTTACTCGATTTAGAAGGAAATGTCTTAGAACACATAGTATTTCATAGCGACGCAATTTCCGTGTGAATTCGTCAATGAGTGGGAGTGAGGGATGCAGTAAAGTAGGATTAGTGGATCGGAAATGAGATTGTCGTATCCCAAAAGAAAATCCTGTCGTTTCCATAGAAACTTTACTCGATTTAGAAGGAAATGTCTTAGAACACATAGTATTTCATAGCGACGCAATTTCCGTGTGAATTCGTCAATGAGTGGGAGTGAGGGATGCAGTAAAGAAGGATTAGTGGATCGGAAATGAGATTGTCGTATCCCAAAAGAAAATCCTGTCGTTTCCATAGAAACGTTACTCAATTTAGATGGAAATGTCTTAGAGCACATAGTATTTCATAGCGACGCAATCGCCGTGTGAATTCGTCAATGAGAGGGAGTGAGGGATGCAGTAAAGAAGGATTAGTGGATCGGAAATGTGATTATCGTATCCCAAAAGAAAATCCTGTCGTTTCCATAGAAACGTTACTCGATTTAGAAGGAAATGTCTTAGAACACATAGTATTTCATAGCGACGCAATTTCCGTGGGAATTCGTCAATGAGTGGGACTGAGGGATGCAGTAAAGAAGGATTAGTGGATCGGAAATGAGATTGTCGTATCCCAAAAGAAAATCCTGTCGTTTCCATAGAAACGTTACTCGATTTAGAAGGAAATGTCATAGAACACGTAGTATGTCAAAGCAACGCAATTTCCGTGTGAATTCATCAATGAGTGGGATTGAGGGATGCAGTCAAGAAGGATTAGTGGATCGGAAATGAGATTGTCGTATGCCAAAAGAAAATCCTGTCGTTTCCATAGAAACGTTATTCGATTTAGAAGGAAATGTCTTAGAACACATAGTATTTCATAGCGACGCAATTTCCGTGTGAATTCGTCAATGAGTGGGAGTGAGGGATGCAGTAAAGAAGGATTAGTGGATCGGAAATGAGATTGTCGTATCCCAAAAGAAAATCCCGTCGTTTCCATAGAAACGTTACTCGATTTAGACGGAAATGTCTTAGAACACATAGTATTTCATAGCGACGCAATTTCCGTGTGAATTCGTCAATGAGTGGGAGTGAGGGATGCAGTAAGGAAGGATTAGTGGATCGGAAATGAGATTGTCGTATCCCAAAAGAAAATCCTGTCGTTTCCATAGAAACGTTACTCGATTTAGAAGGAAATGTCTTAGAACACATAGTATTTCATAGCGACGCAATTTCCGTGTCAATTCGTCAATGAGTGGGAGTGAGGGATGCAGTAAACGAGGATTAGTGGATCGGAAATGAGATTGTCGTATCTCAAAAGAAAATCCTGTCGTTTCCATAGAAACGTTACTCAATTTGGATGGAAATGTCTTAGAACACATAGTATTTGATAGCGACGCAATTTCCACGTGAATTCGTCAATGAGTGGGAGTGAGGGATGCAGTAAAGAAGGATTAGTTGATCGGAAATGAGATTGTCGTATCCCAATAAAAAATCCTGTCGTTTCCATAGAAACGTTACTCAATTTAGATGGAAATGTCTTAGAACACATAGTATTTCATAGCGACGCAATTTCCGTGTGAATTCGTCATTTGAAGGGGAGTGAGGGATACAGTAAAGAAGGATTACTGGATCGGAAATGAGATTGTCGTATCCCAAGAGAAAATCCTGTCGTTTCCATAGAAACGTTACTCGATTTAGAAGGAGAAGTCATAGAACCCATAGTATTTCATAGCGACGCAATTTCCGTGTGAAATCGTCAATGTGTGGGGTGAGGGATGCAGTAAAGAAGAATTAGTGGATTGGAAATGTGATTGTCGTTTCCCAAAAGAAAATCCTGTCGTTTCCATAGAAACGTTACTCGATTTAGAAGGAAATGTCATAAAACAGTTAGTATTTCATAGCGGCGCAATTTCCGTGTTAATGCGTCAATGAGTGGTAGTGTGGGATGCAGTAAAGAAGGATTAGTGGATCGGAAATGAGATTGTCGTATCCTAAAAGAAAATCCTGTGTTTCCATAGAAACGTTACTCGATTTAGAAGGAAATGTCTTAGAACACATAGTATTTCATAGCGACGCAATTTCCGTGTGAATTCGTCAATGAGTGGGAGTGAGGGATGCAGTAAAGAAGGATTAATGGATCGGAAATGAGATTGTCGTATCCCAAAAGAAAATCCTGTCGTTTATAAAGAAACGTTACTCAGTTTAGATGGAAATGTCTTAGAACACATAGTATTTCATAGCGACGCAATTTCCGTGTGAATTCGTCAATGAGTGGGAGTGAGGGATGCAGTAAAGAAGGATTAATGGATCGGAAATGAGATTGTCGTATCCCAAAAGAAAATCCTGTCGTTTCCATAGAAACGTTACTCAATTTAGATGGAAATGTCTTAGAACACATAGTATTTCATAGCGACGCATTTTCCGTGTGAATTCGTCAATGAGTGGGAGTGAGGGATGCAGTAAAGAAGGATTAGTGGATCAGAAATGAGATTGTCGTATCCCAAGAGAAAATCCTGTCGTTTCCATAGAAACGTTACTCGATTTAGAAGGAGAAGTCATAGAACCCATAGTATTTAATAGCGACGTAGTTTCCGTGTGAATTCGTCAATGTGTGGGAGTGAGGGATGCAGTAAAGAAGGATTAGTGGATCGGAAATGTGATTGTCGTTTCATAAAAGAAAATCCTGTCGTTTCCATAGAAACGTTACTCGATGTAGAAGGAAATGTCTTAGAACACATAGTATTTCATAGCGACGCACTTTCTGTGTGATTTCGTCAATGAACGGGAGTGAGGGATGCAGTAAAGAAGGATTAGTGGATCGGAAATGAGATTGTCGTATCCCAAAAGAAAATCCTATCGTTTCCATAGAAATGTTACTCGATTTAGAAGGAAATCTCTTAGAACCCATAGTATTTCATTGCGACGCAATTGCTGTGTTATTTCGTCAATGTGCGGGATTGAGGGATGCAGTAAAGAAGGATTAGTGTATCGGAAATGTGATTGTCGTATCCCAAAAGAAAATCCTGTCGTTTCCATAGAAACGTTACTCGATTTAGAAGGAAATGTCTTAGAACACATAGTATTTCATAGCGACGCAATTTCCGTGTCAATTCGTCAATGAGTGGGAGTGAGGGATGCAGTAAAGAAGGATTAGTGGATCGGAAATGAGATTGTCGTATCCCAAAAGAAAATCCTGTCGTTTCCATAGAAACATTACTCGATTTAGAAGGAAATGTCTTAGAACATATAGTATTTCATAGTGACGCAATTTCCGCGTGAATTCGTCAATGAGTGGGAGTGAAGGATGCAGTAAAGAAGGATTAGTGGATCGGAAATGAGATTGTCGTATCCCAAAAGAAGATCCTGTCGTTTCCATAGAAACGTTACTCGATTTAGAAGGAAATGCCTTAGAACACATAGTATTTCATAGCGACGCAATTTCCGTGTGAATTCGTCAATGAGTGGGAGTGAGGGATGCAGTAAAGAAGGATTAGTGGATGGGAAATGTGATTGTCGTATCCCAAAAGAAAATCCTGTCGTTTCCATAGAAACGTTACTCGATTTAGAAGGAAATGTCTTAGAACACATAGTATTTCATAGCGACGCAATTTCCGGGTGAATTCGCCAATGAGTGGGAGTGAGGGATGCAGTAAAGAAGGATTAGTGGATCGGAAATGAGATTGTCGTATCCCAAAAGAAAATCCTGTCGTTTCCATAGAAACGGTACTCGATTTAGAAGGAAATGTCTTAGAACACATAGTTTTTCATAGCAATGCAATTTCCGTGTGAATTCGTCAATGAGTGGGAGTGAGGGATGCAGTAAAGAAGGATTAGTGGATCGGAAACGAGATTGTCGTATCCCAAAAGAAAATCCTGTCGTTTCCATAGAAACGTTACTCGATTTAGAAGGTAATGTCTTAGAACACATAAAATTTCATAGCGACGCAATTTCCGTGTGAATTCATCAAAGAGTGGGAGTGAGGGATGCAGTCAAGCAGGATTAGTGGATCGGAAATGAGATTGTCGTATCCCAAAAGAAAATCCTATCGTTTCCATAGAAATGTTACTCGATTTAGAAGGAAATCTCTTAGAACCCATAGTATTTCATTGCGACGCAATTGCTGTGTTAATTCGTCAATGTGCGTGATTGAGGTATGCAGTAAAGAAGGATTAGTGTAGTGGAAATGTGATTGTCGTATCCCAAAAGAAAATCCTGTCGTTTCCATAGAAACGTTACTCGATTTAGAAGGAAATGTCTTAGAACACATAGTATTTCATAGCGACGCAATTTCCGTGTGAATTCGTCAATGAGTGGGAGTGAGGGATGCAGTAAAGAAGGATTAGTGGATCGGAAACGAGATTGTCGTATCCCAAAAGAAAATCCTGTCGTTTCCATAGAAACGTTACTCGATTTAGAAGGTAATGTCTTAGAACACATAAAATTTCATAGCGACGCAATTTCCGTGTGAATTCATCAAAGAGTGGGAGTGAGGGATGCAGTCAAGCAGGATTAGTGGATCGGAAATGAGATTGTCGTATCCCAAAAGAAAATCCTATCGTTTCCATAGAAATGTTACTCGATTTAGAAGGAAATCTCTTAGAACCCATAGTATTTCATTGCGACGCAATTGCTGTGTTAATTCGTCAATGTGCGTGATTGAGGTATGCAGTAAAGAAGGATTAGTGTAGTGGAAATGTGATTGTCGTATCCCAAAAGAAAATCCTGTCGTTTCCATAGAAACGTTACTCGATTTAGAAGGAAATGTCTTAGAACACATAGTATTTCATAGCGACGCAATTTCCGTGTGAATTCGTCAATGAGTGGGAGTGAGGGATGCGGTAAAGAAGGATTAGTGGATCGGAAATGAGATTGTCGTATCCCAAAAGAAAATCCTGTCGTTCCCATAGAAACGTTACTCGATTTAGAAGGAAATGTCTTAGAACATATAGTATTTCATAGCGACGCAATTTCCGCGTGAATTCGTCAATGAGTGGGAGTGAGGGATGCAGTAAAGAAGGATTAGTGGATCGGAAATGAGATTGTCGTATCCCAAAAGAA
>NW_025728287.1:6582632-6622112 GCF_021461385.2 Schistocerca piceifrons
CTATGGGTTCTAAGACATTTCCTTCTAAATCGAGTAACGGTTCTATGGAAACTACAGGATTTTCTTTTGAGATACGACAATCTCATTTCCGATCCACTAATCCTTCTATACTGCATCCTCACTCCCACTCATTGACGAATTCACACGGAAATTGCGTCGCTATGAAATACTATGTGTTCTAAGACATTTCCTTCTCAATCGAGTAACGTTTCTATGAAACGACGGGATTTTCTTTTGGGATACGACAATCTCATTTCCGTTCCACTAATCTTTCTTTACTGCATCCCTCACTCCACTCATTGACGAATTCACACTAAAATTGCGTCGCTATGAAATACTATGTGTTGTAAGACATTTCCTTCTCAATCGAGTAACGTTTCTATGGAAACGACAGGATTTCCTTTTGCGATACGACAATCTCATTTCCGATCCACTAATCCATCTTTACTGCATCCCTCACTCCCACTCACTGACGAATTCACACGGAAATTGCGTCGCTATGAAATACTATGTGTTCTAGATCGAGTAATGTTTCTATGGAAACGACAGGATTTTCTTTTGGACACGACAATCTCATTTCCGATCCACTAATCCTTCTTTACTGCATCCCTCACTCCCACTCATTGACGAATTCACACTAAAATGGCGTCGCTATGAAATACTATGTGTTCTAAGACATTTCCTTCTAAATCGAGTAACGTTTCTATGGAAAGGACAAGATTTTCTTTTGGGATACGACAATCTCATTTCCGATCAACTAATCCTTCTTTACTGCATCCCTCACTCCCACTCATTGACGAATTCACACGGAAATTGCGTCGCTATGAAATACTATGGGTTCTAAGACATTTCCTTCTAAATCGAGTAACGTTACTATGGAAACGACAGGATTTTCTTTTGGGATACGACAATCTCATTTCCGATCCACTAATCCTTCTTTACTGCATCCCTCACTCCCACACATTGACGAATTAACACAGCAATTGCGTCGCAATGAAATACTATGGGTTCTATGACTTCTCCTTCTAAATCGAGTATCGTTTCTATGGAAACGACTGGCTTTTCTTTTGCGATACGAGTATCTCCTTCTCGATGCACTAATCCTTCTATATTGCTTCCCTAGCTCCCTCACATTGACGAATTAACACGGAAATTGCGTCGCTATGAAATTCTATGGGTTCTATGACTTCTCCTTTCTAAATCGAGTAACGTTTCTATGGAAACGACAGGATTTTCTTTTGGGATACGACAATCTCATTTCCGACCCACTAATCCTTCTTTACTGCATCCCTCACTCCCACTCATTGCTGAATTCACATGGAAATTGCTTCGCTATGAAATACTATGTGTTCTAAGACATTTCCTTCTAAATCGGGTAACGTTTCTATGGAAACGACAGGATTTTCTTTTGGGACACAACAATCACATTTCCGATCCACTAATCCTTCTTTACTGCATCCCTCACTCCCACTCATTGACGAATTCACACGGAAATTCCGTCGCTATGAAATACTATGTGTGCTAAGACATTTCCTTCTAAATCGAGTAACGTTTCTATGGAAACGACAGGATATTCTTTTGGGATACGACAATCTCATTTCCGATCCACTAATCCTTCTTTACTGCATCCCTCACTCCCACTCATTGACGAATTCACACGGAAATTGCGTCGCTATGAAATACTATGGGTTCTAAGACATTTCCTTCTAAATCGAGTAACGTTTCTATGGAAACTACAGGATTTTCTTTTGGGATACGACAATCTCATTTCCGATCCACTAATCCTCCTTTACTGCATCCCTCACTCCCACTCATTGACGAATTCACACGGAAATTGCGTCGCTATGAAATACTATGTGTTCTAAGACATTTCCTTCTAAATCGAGTAACGTTTCTATGGAAACGACAGGATTTTCTTTTGGGATACGACAATCTCATTTCCGATCCACTAATCCTTCTTTACTGCATCCCTCACTCCCACTCATTGACGAATTCACACGGAAATTGCGTCGCTATGAAATACTATGGGTTCTAAGACATTTCCTTCTAAATCGAGTAACGTTTCTATGGAAACTACAGGATTTTCTTTTGGGATACGACAATCTCATTTCCGATCCACTAATCCTTCTATACTGCATCCCTCACTCCCACTCATTGACGAATTCACACGGAAATTGCGTCGCTATGAAATACTATGTGTTCTAAGACATTTCCTTCTCAATCGAGTAACGTTTCTATGGAAACGACAGGATTTTCTTTTGGGATACGACAATCTCATTTCCGTTCCACTAATCTTTCTTTACTGCATCCCTCACTCCCACTCATTGACGAATTCACACTAAAATTGCGTCGCTATGAAATACTATGTGTTCTAAGACATTTCCTTCTCAATCGAGTAACGTTTCTATGGAAACGACAGGATTTTCTTTTGCGATACGACAATCTCATTTCCGATCCACTAATCCATCTTTACTGCATCCCTCACTCCCACTCATTGACGAATTCACACGGAAATTGGCTCGCTATGAAATACTATGTGTTCTAAATCGAGTAATGTTTCTATGGAAACGACTGGATTTTCTTTTGGATACGACAATCACATTTCCGATCCACTAATCCTTCTTGACTGCATCCCTCACTCCCACTCATTGACGAATTCACACGGAAAGTGCGTCGCTATGAAATACTATGTGTTCTAAGACATTTCCTTCTAAATCGAGTAACGTTTCTATGGAAACGACAGGATTTTCTTTTGGGATACGACAATCTCATTTCCGTTCCACTAATCTTTCTTTACTGCATCCCTCACACCCACTCATTGACGAATTCACACTAAAATTTCGTCGCTATGAAATACTATGGGTTCTAAGACATTTCCTTCTAAATCGAGTAACGGTTCTATGGAAACTACAGGATTTTCTTTTGAGATACGACAATCTCATTTCCGATCCACTAATCCTTCTATACTGCATCCCTCACTCCCACTCATTGACGAATTCACACGGAAATTGCGTCGCTATGAAATACTATGTGTTCTAAGACATTTCCTTCTCAATCGAGTAACGTTTCTATGGAAACGACGGGATTTTCTTTTGGGATACGACAATCTCATTTCCGTTCCACTAATCTTTCTTTACTGCATCCCTCACTCCCACTCATTGACGAATTCACACTAAAATTGCGTCGCTATGAAATACTATGTGTTGTAAGACATTTCCTTCTCAATCGAGTAACGTTTCTATGGAAACGACAGGATTTCCTTTTGCGATACGACAATCTCATTTCCGATCCACTAATCCATCTTTACTGCATCCCTCACTCCCACTCACTGACGAATTCACACGGAAATTGCGTCGCTATGAAATACTATGTGTTCTAGATCGAGTAATGTTTCTATGGAAACGACAGGATTTTCTTTTGGGACACGACAATCTCATTTCCGATCCACTAATCCTTCTTTACTGCATCCCTCACTCCCACTCATTGACGAATTCACACTAAAATGGCGTCGCTATGAAATACTATGTGTTCTAAGACATTTCCTTCTAAATCGAGTAACGTTTCTATGGAAAGGACAAGATTTTCTTTTGGGATACGACAATCTCATTTCCGATCAACTAATCCTTCTTTACTGCATCCCTCACTCCCACTCATTGACGAATTCACACGGAAATTGCGTCGCTATGAAATACTATGGGTTCTAAGGCATTTCCTTCTAAATCGAGTAACGTTACTATGGAAACGACAGGATTTTCTTTTGGGATACGACAATCTCATTTCCGATCCACTAATCCTTCTATACTGCATCCTCACTCCCACTCATTGACGAATTCACACGGAAATTGCGTCGCTATGAAATACTATGTGTTCTAAGACATTTCCTTCTCAATCGAGTAACGTTTCTATGGAAACGACAGGATTTTCTTTTGGGATACGACAATCTCATTTCCGATCCACTAATCTTTCTTTACTGCATCCCTCACTCCCACTCATTGACGAATTCACACTAAATGGCGTCGCTATGAAATACTAATGTGTTCTAAGACATTTCCTCATCAATCGAGTAACGTTTCTATGGAAACGACAGGATTTTCTTTTGCGATACGACAACCTTATTTCCGATCCACTAATCCTTCTTTACTACATCCCTCACTCCCACTCATTGACGAATTCACACGGAAATTGCGTCGCTATGAAATACTATGTGTTCTAAGACTATTCCTTCTAAATCGAGTAATGTTTCTATGGAAGCGACAGGATATTCTTTTGGGATACGACAATCACATTTCCGATCCACTAATCCTTCTTGACAGCATCCCTCACTCCCACTCATTGATGAATTCACACGGAAATTGCGTCGCTATGAAATACTATGTGTTCTAAGACATTTCCTTCTAAATCGAGTAACGTTTCTATGGAAACGACAGGATTTTCTTTTGGGATGCGACAATCACATTTCCGATCCACTAATCCTTCTTTACTGCATCCCTCACTACCACACATTGACGAATTCACACGGAAATTGCGTCGGTATGAAATACTATGTGTTCTAAGACATTTCCTTCTAAACCGAGTAACGTTTCTATGGAAACGACAGAATTTTCTTTTGGGGTACGACAATCTCATTTTTGATCCACTAATCCTTCTTTACTGCATCCCTCACTCCCACTCATTGATGAATTCACACGGAAATTGCGTCGCTATGAAATACTATGTGTTCTAAGACATTTCCTTCTAATCGAGTGACGTTTCTATGGAAACTACAGGATTTTCTTTTGGGATACGACAATCTCATTTCCGATCCACTAATCCTTCTTTACTGCATCCCTCACTCCCACTCATTGACGAATTCACACGGAAATTGCGTCGCTATGAAGTACTATGTGTTCTAAGACATTTCCTTCTAAATCGATTAACGTTTCTATGAAAACGACAGGATTTTCTTTTGGGATACGACAATCTCATTTCCGATCCACTAATCCTTCTTTACTGCATCCCTTACTCCCACTCATTGACGAATTCACACGGAAATTGCGTCGCTATGAAATACTATGTGTTCTAAGTCATTTCCTTCTACATCGAGTAGCTTTCCTATGGAAACGACAGGATTTTCTTTTGGGATACGACAATCACATTTACGATCCACTAATCCTTCTTTACTGCATCCCTCACTCCCACACATTGACGAATTAACACAGCAATTGCGTCGCAATGAAATACTATGGGTTCTATGACTTCTCCTTCAAATCGAGTATCGTTTCCATGGAAACGACTGGCTTTTCTTTGCGTTACGAGTATCTCCTTCTCGATGCACTAATCCTTCTGTATTGCTTCCCTAGCTCCCTCACATTGACGAATTAACACGGAAATTGCGTCGCAATGAAATACTATGGGTTCTATGACTTCTCCTTCTAAATCGAGTATCGTTTCCATGGAAACGACTGGCTTTTCTTTTGCGATACGAGTATCTCCTTCTCGATGCACTAATCCTTCTGTATTGCTTCCCTAGCTCCCTCACATTGACGAATTAACACGGAAATTGCGTCGCTATGAAATACTATGGGTTCTATGACTTCTCCTTCTAAATCGAGTAACGTTTCTATGGAAACGACAGGATTTTCTTTTGGGATACGACAATCTCATTTCCGACCCACTAATCTTTCTTTACTGCATCCCTCACTCCCACTCATTGCTGAATTCACATGGAAATTGCGTCGCTATGAAATACTATGTGTTCTAAGACATTTCCTTCTAAATCGAGTCACGTTTCTATGGGAAACGACAGGATTTTCTTTTGGGATACGACAATCTCATTTCCGATCCACTAATCCTTCTTTACTGCATCCCTCACTCCCACTCATTGACGAATGCACACGGAAATTGCGTCGCTATGAAATAGTATGTGTTCTAAGACATTTCCTTCTAAAATCGAGTAACGTTTCTATGGAAACGACAGGATTTTCTTTTGGGACACAACAAACTCATTTCCGATCCACTAATCCTTCTTTACTGCATCCCTCACTCCCACTCATTGACGAATTCACACGGAAATTCCGTCGCTATGAAATACTATGTGTGCTAAGACATTTCCTTCTAAATCGAGTAACGTTTCTATGGAAACGACAGGATATTCTTTTGGGATACGACAATCTCATTTCCGATCCACTAATCCTTCTTTACTGCATCCCTCACTCCCACTCATTGACGAATTCACACGGAAATTGCGTCGCTATGAAATACTATGGGTTCTAAGACATTTCCTTCTAAATCGAGTAACGTTTCTATGGAAACTACAGGATTTTCTTTTGGGATACGACAATCTCATTTCCGATCCACTAATCGTTCTTTACTGCATCCCTCACTCCCACTCATTGGCGAATTCACACGGAAATTGCGTCGCTATGAAATACTATGTGTTCTAAGACATTTCCTTCTCAATCGAGTAACGTTTCTATGGAAACGACAGGATTTTCTTTTGGGATACGACAATCTCATTTACGATCCACTAATCCTTCTTTACTGCATCCCTCACTCCCACTCATTGACGAATTCACACTAAAATTGCGTCGCTATGAAATACTATGTGTTCTAAGACATTTCCTTCTCAATCGAGTAACGTTTCTATGGAAACGACAGGATTTTCTTTTGCGATACGACAATCTCATTTCCGATCCACTAATCCATCTTTACTGCATCCCTCACTCCCACTCATTGACGAATTCACACGGAAATTGGGTCGCTATGAAATACTATGTGTTCTAAATGGAGTAATGTTTCTATGGAAACGACTGGATTTTCTTTTGGGATACGACAATCACATTTCCAATCCACTAATCCTTCTTGACTGCATCCCTCACTCCCACTCATTGACGAATTCACACGGAAAGTGCGTCGCTATGAAATACTATATGTTCTAAGACATTTCCTTCTAAATCGAGTAACGTTTCTATGGAAACGACAGGATTTTCTTTTGGGATACGACAATCTCATTTCCGTTCCACTAATCTTTTTTTACTGCATCCCTCACTCCCACTCATTCACGAATTCACACTAAAATTTCGTCGCTATAAAATACTATGGGTTCTAAGACATTTCCTTCTAAATCGAGTAACGGTTCTATGGAAACTACAGGATTTTCTTTTGAGATACGACAATCTCATTTCCGATCCACTAATCCTTCTATACTGCATCCCTCACTCCCACTCATTGACGAATTCACACGGAAATTACGTCGCTATGAAATACTATGTGTTCGAAGACATTTCCTTCTCAATCGAGTAACGTTTCTATGGAAACGACGGGATTTTCTTTTGGGATACGACAATCTCATTTCCGTTCCACTAATCTTTCTTTACTGCATCCCTCACTCCCACTCATTGACGAATTCACACTAAAATTGCGTCGCTATGAAATACTATGTGTTGTAAGACATTTCCTTCTCAATCGAGTAACGTTTCTATGGAAACGACAGGATTTCCTTTTGCGATACGACAATCTCATTTCCGATCCACTAATCCATCTTTACTGCATCCCTCACTCCCACTCACTGACGAATTCACACGGAAATTGCGTCGCTATGAAATACTATGTGTTCTAAATCGAGTAATGTTTCTATGGAAACGACAGGATTTTCTTTTGGGACACGACAATCTCATTTCCGATCCACTAATCCTTCTTTACTGCATCCCTCACTCCCACTCATTGACGAATTCACACTAAAATGGCGTCGCTATGAAATACTATGTGTTCTAAGACATTTCCTTCTAAATCGAGTAACGTTTCTATGGAAAGGACAAGATTTTCTTTTGGGATACGACAATCTCATTTCCGATCAACTGATCCTTCTTTACTGCATCCCTCACTCCCACTCATTGACGAATTCACACGGAAATTGCGTCGCTATGAAATACTATGGGTTCTAAGACATTTCCTTCTAAATCGAGTAACGTTACTATGGAAACGACAGGATTTTCTTTTGGGATACGACAATCTCATTTCCGATCCACTAATCCATCTATACTGCATCCCTCACTCCCATTCATTGACGAATTCACACGGAAATTGCGTCGCTATGAAATACTATGTGTTCTAAGACATTTCCTTCTCAATCGAGTAACGTTTCTATGGAAACGACAGGATTTTCTTTTGGGATACGACAATCTCATTTCCGATCCACTAATCTTTCTTTACTGCATCCCTCACTCCCACTCATTGACGAATTCACACTAAAATGGCGTCGCTATGAAATACTATGTGTTCCAAGACATTTCCTCCTCAATCGAGTAACGTTTCTATGGAAACGACAGGATTTTTTTTTGCGATACGACAACCTCATTTCCGATCCACTAATCCTTCTTTACTACATCCCTCACTCCCACTCATTGACGAATTCACACGGAAATTGCGTCGCTATGAAATACTATGTGTTCTAAGACTATTCCTTCTAAATCGAGTAATGTTTCTATGGAAGCGACAGGATTTTCTTTTGGGATACGACAATCACATTTCCGATCCACTAATCCTTCTTGACAGCATCCCTCACTCCCACTCATTGATGAATTCACACGGAAATTGCGTCGCCATGAAATACTATGTGTTCTAAGACATTTCCTTCTAAATCGAGTAACGTTTCTATGGAAACGACAGGATTTTCTTTTGGGATACGACAATCTCATTTCCGATCCACTAATCGTTCTTTACTGCATCCCTCACTCCCACTCATTGACGAATTCACACGGAAATTGCGTCGCTATGAAATACTATGTGTTCTAAGACATTTCCTTCTCAATCGAGTAACGTTTCTATGGAAACGACAGGATTTTCTTTTGGGATACGACAATCTCATTTACGATCCACTAATCCTTCTTTACTGCATCCCTCACTCCCACTCATTGACGAATTCACACTAAAATTGCGTCGCTATGAAATACTATGTGTTCTAAGACATTTCCTTCTCAATCGAGTAACGTTTCTATGGAAACGACAGGATTTTCTTTTGCGATACGACAATCTCATTTCCGATCCACTAATCCATCTTTACTGCATCCCTCACTCCCACTCATTGACGAATTCACACGGAAATTGCGTCGCTATGAAATACTATGTGTTCTAAGACATTTCCTTCTAAATCGAGTGACGTTTCTATGGAAACTACAGGATTTTCTTTTGGGATACGACAATCTCATTTCCGATCCACTAATCCTTCTTTACTGCATCCCTCACTCCCACTCATTGACGAATTCACACGGAAATTGCGTCGCTATGTATGTGTTCTAAGACATTTCCTTCTAAATCGATTAACGTTTCTATGAAAACGACAGGATTTTCTTTTGGGATACGACAATCTCATTTCCGATCCACTAATCCTTCTTTACTGCATCCCTTACTCCCACTCATTGACGAATTCACACGGAAATTGCGTCGCTATGAAATACTATGTGTTCTAAGACATTTCCTTCTACATCGAGTAGCTTTCCTATGGAAACGACATGATTTTCTTTTGGGATACGACAATCACATTTACGATCTACTAATCCTTCTTTACTGCATCCCTCACTCCCACACATTGACGAATTAACACAGCAATTGCGTCGCAATGAAATACTATGGGTTCTATGACTTCTCCTTCTAAATCGAGTATCGTTTCAATGGAAACGACTGGCTTTTCTTTTGCGATACGAGTATCTCCTTCTCGATGCACTAATCCTTCTATATTGCTTCCCTAGCTCCCTCACATTGACGAATTAACACGGAAATTGCGTCGCTATGAAATACTATGGGTTCTATGACTTCTCCTTCTAAATCGAGTAACGTTTCTATGGAAACGACAGGATTTTCTTTTGGGATACGACAATCTCATTTCCGACCCACTAATCTTTCTTTACTGCATCCCTCACTCCCACTCATTGCTGAATTCACATGGAAATTGCGTCGCTATGAAATACTATGTGTTCTAAGACATTTCCTTCTAAATCGAGTCACGTTTCTATGGAAACGACAGGATTTTCTTTTGGGATACGACAATCTCATTTCCGATCCACTAATCCTTCTTTACTGCATCCCTCACTCCCACTCATTGACGAATGCACACGGAAATTGCGTCGCTATGAAATAGTATGTGTTCTAAGACATTTCCTTCTAAATCGAGTAACGTTTCTATGGAAACGACAGGATTTTCTTTTGGGACACAACAAACTCATTTCCGATCCACTAATCCTTCTTTACTGCATCCCTCACTCCCACTCATTGACGAATTCACACGGAAATTCCGTCGCTATGAAATACTATGTGTGCTAAGACATTTCCTTCTAAATCGAGTAACGTTTCTATGGAAACGACAGGATATTCTTTTGGGATACGACAATCTCATTTCCGATCCACTAATCCTTCTTTACTGCATCCCTCACTCCCACTCATTGACGAATTCCCACGGAAATTGTGTCGCTATGAAATACTATGGGTTCTAAGACATTTCCTTCTAAATCGAGTAACGTTTCTATGGAAACTACAGGATTTTCTTTTGGGATACGACAATCTCATTTCCCATCCACTAATCCTTCTATACTGCATCCCTCACTCCCACTCATTGACGAATTCACACGGAAATTGCGTCGCTATGAAATACTATGTGTTCTAAGACATTTCCTTCTCAATCGAGTAACGTTTCTATGGAAACGACAGGATTTTCTTTTGGGATACGACAATCTCATTTCCGTTCCACTAATCTTTCTTTACTGCATCCCTCACTCCCACTCATTGACGAATTCACACTAAAATTGCGTCGCTATGAAATACTATGTGTTCTAAAACATTTCCTTCTCAATCGAGTAACGTTTCTATGGAAACGACAGGATTTTCTTTTGCGATACGACAATCTCATTTCCGATCCACTAATCCATCTTTACTGCATCCCTCACTCCCACTCATTGACGAATTCACACGGAAATTGCGTCGCTATGAAATACTATGTGTTCTAAATCGAGTAATGTTTCTATGGAAACGACAGGATTTTCTTTTGGGATACGACAATCACATTTCCGATCCACTAATCCTTCTTGACTGCATCCCTCACTCCCACTCATTGATGAATTCACACGGAAAGTGCGTCGCTATGAAATACTATGTGTTCTAAGACATTTCCTTCTAAATCGAGTAACGTTTCTATGGAAACGACTGGATTTTCTTTTGGGATGAGACAACCACCTTTCCGATCCACTAATCCTTCTTTACTGCAACCCTCACTCCCACTCATTGACGAATGCACACGGAAATTGCGTCGCTATGAAATACTATGTGTTCTAAGACATTTCCTTCTAAATCGACTAACGTTTCTATGGAAACGACAGGATATTCTTTTGGGATACGACAATCTCATTTCCGATCCACTAATCCTTCTTTACTGCATCCCTCACTCCCACTCATTGACGAATTCACACGGAAATTGCGTCGCTATGAAATACTATGTGTTCTAAGACATTTCCTTCTAAATCGAGTAACGTCTCTATGGAAACTACAGGATTTTCTTTTGGGATACGACAATCTCATTTCCGATCCACTAATCCTTCTATACTGCATCCCTCACTCCCACTCATTGACGAATTCACACGGAAATTGCGTTGCTATGACATACTATGTGTTCTAAGACATTAGCTTCTAAATCGAGTAACGTTTCTATGGAAACGACAGGATTTTCTTTTGGGATTCGACAATCTCATTTCCGATCCACTAATCCTTCTTTACTGCATCCCTCACTCCCACTCATTGACGAATTCCCACGGAACTTGCGTCGCAATGAAATACTATGTGTTCTAAGACATTTCCTTCTAAATCGAGTAACGTTTCTATGGAAACGACAGGATCTTTTTTTGGGATACGATAATCACATTTCCGATCCACTAATCCTTCTTTACTACATCCCTCACTCCCACTCATTGACGAATTCACACGGAAATTGCGTCGCTATGAAATACTATGTGTTCTAAGACTATTCCTTCTAAATCGAGTAATGTTTCTATGGAAACGACCGGATTTTCTTTTGGGATACGACAATCACATTTCCGATCCACTAATCCTTCTTGACTGCATCCCTCACTCCCACTCATTGATGAATTCACACGGAAATTGCGTCGCTATGAAATACTATGTGTTCTAAGACATTTCCTTCTAAACCGAGTAACGTTTCTATGGAAACGACAGAAATTTCTTTTGGGATACGACAATCTCATTTTCGATCCACTAATCCTTCTTTACTGCATCCCTCACTCCCACTCATTGATGAATTCTCACGGAAATTGCGTCGCTATGAAATGCTATGTGTTCTAAGACATTTCCTTCTAAATCGAGTAACGTTTCTATGGAAACTACAGGATTTTCTTTTGGGATACGACAATCTCATTTCCGATCCACTAATCCTTCTTTACTGCATCCCTCACTCCCACTCATTGACGAATTCACACGGAAATTGCGTCGCTATGAAGTACTATGTGTTCTAAGACATTTCCTTCTAAATCGATTAACGTTTCTATGAAAACGACAGGATTTTCTTTTGGGATACGACAATCTCATTTCCGATCCACTAATCCTTCTTTACTGCATCCCTTACTCCCACTCATTGACGAATTCACACGGAAATTGCGTCGCTATGAAGTACTATGTGTTCTAAGACATTTCCTTCTACATCGAGTAGCTTTCCTATGGAAACGACAGGATTTTCTTTTTGGATACGACAATCTCATTTCCGATCCACTAATCCTTCTGTACTGCATCCCTCACTCCCACTCATTGACGAATTCACACGGAAATTGCGTCACTATGAAATACTATGTGTTCTAAGACATTTCCATCTAAATCGAGTAACGTTTCTATGGAAACGACAGGATTTTCTTTTGGGATACGACAATCTCATTTCCGATCCACTAATCCTTTATTACTGCATCCCTCACTCCCACTCATTGACGAATTCACACGGATATTGCGTCTCTATGAAATACTATGTGTTCTAAGACATTTCCTTCACAATCGAGTAACGTTTCTATGGAAACGACAGGATTTTCTTTTGGGATTCGACAATCTCATTTCCGATCCACTAATCCTTCTTTACTGCATCCCTCACTCCTACTCATTGACAAATTCACACGGAAATTGCGTCGCTATGAAATACTATGTGTCCTAAGACATTTCCTTCTAAATCGAGTAACGTTTCTATGGAAACGACAGGATTTTCTTTTGGCGTACGACAATCTCATTTCCGATCCACTAATCCTCCTTTACTGCATCCCTCACTCCCACTCATTGACGAATTCACACGGAAATTGCGTCGCTGTGAAATACTATGTGTTCTAAAACATTTCCTTCTAAATCGAGTAATGTTTCTATGAAACGACAGGATTTTCTTTTGGGATACGACAATCACATTTCCGATCCACTAATCCTTCTTGACTGCATCCCTCACTCCCACTCATTGATGAATTCGCACGGAAATTGCGTCGCTATGAAATACTATGTGTTCTAAGACATATCCTTCGAAACCGAGTAACGTTTCTATGGAAACGACAGAATTTTCTTTGGGATACGACAATCTCATTTCCGATCCACTAATCCTTCTTTACTGCATCCCTCACTCCCACTCATTGATGAATTCACACGGAAATTGCGTCGCTATGAAATACTATGTGTTCTAAGACATTTACTTCTAAATCGAGTAACGTTTCTATGGAAACGACAGGATTTTCTTTTGGGAAACGACAATCTCATTTCCGATCCACTAATCCTTCTTTACTGCATCCCTCACTCCCACTCATTGACGAATTCACACGGAAATTGCGTCGCTATGAAATACTATGTGTTCTAAGAGATTTCCTTCTAAATCGAGTAACGTTTCTATGGAAACGACAGGATTTTCTTTTGGGATACGACAATCTCTTTTCCGATCATCTAATCCTTCTTTACTGCATCCCTCACTCCCACTCATTGACGAATTCACACGGAAATTGCGTCGCTATGAAATACTATGTGTTCTAAGACATTTCCTTCACAATCGAGTAACGTTTCTATGGAAACGACAGAATTTTCTTTTGGGATACGACAATCTCATTTCCGATCCACTAATCCTTCTTTACTGCATCCCTCACTCCCACTCATTGACGAATTCACACGGAAATTGCGTCGCTATGAAATACTATGTGTTCTAAGACATTTCCTTCTACATCGAGTAACGTTTCTATGGAAACGACAGGATTTTCTTTTGGGATACGACAATCTCATTTCCGATCCACTAATCCTTCTTTACTGAATCCCTCACTCCCACTCATTGACGAATTCGCACGGAAATTGCGTCGCTATGAAATACGAGTACTATGTGTTCTAAGACATTTCCTTCTAAATCGAGTAACGTTTCTATGGAAACGACAGGATTTTCTTTTGGGATACAACAATCTCATTTCCGATCCACTAATCCTTCTTTACTGCATCCCTCACTCCCACTCATTGACGAATTCACACGGAAATTGCGTCGCTATGAAATTCTATGTGTTCTAAGACATTTCTTTCTAAATCGAGTAACGTTTCTATGGAAACGACAGGATTTTCTTTTGGGATACGACAATCACATTTCCGATCCACTAATCCTTCTTGACTGCATCCCTCACTCCCACTCATTGATGAATTCGCACGGAAATTGCGTCGCTATGAAATACTATGTGTTCTAAGACATATCCTTCGAAACCGAGTAACGTTTCTATGGAAACGACAGAATTTTCTTTGGGATACGACAATCTCATTTCCGATCCACTAATCCTTTTTTACTGCATCCCTCACTCCCACTCATTGATGAATTCACACGGAAATTGCGTCGCTATGAAATACTATGTGTTCTAAGACATTTACTTCTAAATCGAGTAACGTTTCTATGGAAACGACAGGATTTTCTTTTGGGAAACGACAATCTCATTTCCGATCCACTAATCTTTCTTTACTGCATCCCTCACTCCCACTCATTGACGAATTCACACGGAAATTGCGTCGCTATGAAATACTATGTGTTCTAAGAGATTTCCTTCTAAATTGAGTAACGTTTCTATGGAAACGACAGGATTTTCTTTTGGGATACGACAATATCTTTTCCGATCATCTAATCCTTCTTTACTGCATCCCTCACTCCCACTCATTGACGAATTCACACGGAAATTGCGTCGCTATGAAATACTATGTGTTCTAAGACATTTCCTTCACAATCGAGTAACGTTTCTATGGAAACGACAGAATTTTCTTTTGGGATACGACAATCTCATTTCCGATCCACTAATCCTTCTTTACTGCATCCCTCACTCCCACTCATTGACGAATTCACACGGAAATTGCGTCGCTATGAAATACTATGTGTTCTAAGACATTTCCTTTTACATCGAGTAACGTTTCTATGGAAACGACAGGATTTTCTTTTGGGATACGACAATCTCATTTCCGATCCACTAATCCTTCTTTACTGAATCCCTCACTCCCACTCATTGACGAATTCGCACGGAAATTGCGTCGCTATGAAATACGAGTACTATGTGTTCTAAGACATTTCCTTCTAAATCGAGTAACGTTTCTATGGAAACGACAGGATTTTCTTTTGGGATACAACAATCTCATTTCCGATCCACTAATCCTTCTTTACTGCATCCCTCACTCCCACTCATTGACGAATTCACACGGAAATTGCGTCGCTATGAAATTCTATGTGTTCTAAGACATTTCTTTCTAAATCGAGTAACGTTCCTATGGAAACGACAGGATTTTCTTTTGGGATACGACAATCACATTTCCGATCCACTAATCCTTCTTTACTGCATCCCTCACTCCCACACATTGACGAATTAACACAGCAATAGCGTCGCAATGAAATACTATGGGTTCTATGACTTCTCCTTCTAAATCGAGTATTGTTTCTATGGAAACGACTGGCTTTTCTTTTGCGATACGAGTATCTCCTTCTCGATGCACTATTCCTTCTCTATTGCATCCCTAGCTTCCTCACATTGACGAATTAACACGGAAATTGCGTCGCTATGAAATTGTATGGGTTCTATGACTTCTCCTTCTGAATCGAGTAACTTATCTATGGAAACGACGAGATTTTCTTTTGCGATACGACAATCTCATTTCCGATCCACTAGTCCTTCTTTACTGCATCCCTCCCTCCCACTCATTGACGAATTCACACGGAAATTGCGTCGCTATGAAATACTATGTGTTCTAAGACATTTCCTTCTAAATCGAGTAACGTTTCTATGGAAACGACAGGATTTTCTTTTGGGATACGAAAATCACATTTCCGATCCACTAATCCTTCTTTACTGCATCCCTCACTAACACTCATTGACGAATTCACACGGAAATTGCGTCGCTATGAAATACTATGTGTTCTACGACATTTCCTTCTAAATCGATTAACGTTTCAATGGAAACGACAGGATTTTCTTTTGGGATACGACAATCTCATTTCCGATCCACTAATCCTCCTTTACTGCACCCCTCACTCCCACTCATTGACGAATTCACACGGAAATTGCGTCGCTATGAAATACTATGTGTTCTAAGACATTTCCTTCTAAATCGAGTAACGTTTCTATGGAAACGACAGGAATTTCCTTTGGGATACGACAATCTCATTTCCGATCCACTAATCCTTCTTTACTGCATCCCTCACTCCCACTCATTAACAAATTCACACGGAAATTGCGTCGCTATGAAATACTATGTGTTCTAAGACATTTCCTTCTAAATCGAGTAACGTTTCTATGGAAGCGACTGGATTTTCTTTTGCGATTCGAGTATCTCCTTCTCGATTCACTATTCCTTCTTTATTGCATCCCTAGCTCCCTCACATTGACGATTTAACACAGAAATTGAGTCGCTACAAAATACTATGGGATCTATGACTTCTCCTTCTAAATCGAGTAACGTTTCTATGGAAACGACAGGATTTTCTTTTGGCATACGACAATCTCATTTCCGATCCACTAAACCTTCTTTACTGCATCCCTCACTCCCACTCATTGACGAATTCACACGGAAATTGCGCCGCTATGAAATACTATGTGTGCTAAGACATTTCCTTCTAAATCGAGTAAAGTTTCTATGGAGACGACAGGATTTTCTTTTGGGATACGACAATCACATTTCCGATACACTAATCCTTCTTTACTGCACCCCTCACTCCCACACATTGACGAATTAACACAGCAATTGCGTCGCAATGAAATACTATGGGTTCTATGACTTCTCCTTCTAAATCGAGTATCGTTTCTATGGAAATGACTGGCTTTTCTTTTGCGATACGAGTATCTCCTTCTCGATGCACTATTCCTTCTCTATTGCATCCCTAGCTCCCTCACATTGACGAATTAACACGGAAATTGCGTCGCTATGAAATACTATGGGTTCTATGACTTCTCCTTCTAAATCGAGTAACGTTTCTATGGAAACGACAGGATTATATTTTGCGATACGACAATCTCATTTCCGATCCACTAATCCTTCTTTACTGCATCCCTCACTCCCACTCATTGACTAATTCACACGGAAATTGCGTCGCTATGAAATACTATGTGTTCTAAGACATTTCCTTCTAAATCGAGTAACGTTCCTATGGAAACGACAGGATTTTCTTTTGGGATACGACAATCACATTTCCGATCCACTAATCCTTCTTTACTGCATCCCTCACTCCCACTCATTGACGAATTCACACGGAAATTGCGTCGCTATGAAATTCTATGTGTTCTAAGACATTTCTTTCTAAATCGAGTAACGTTCCTATGGAAACGACAGGATTTTCTTTTGGGATACGACAATCACATTTCCGATCCACTAATCCTTCTTTACTGCATCCCTCACTCCCACACATTGACGAATTAACACAGCAATAGCGTCGCAATGAAATACTATGGGTTCTATGACTTCTCCTTCTAAATCGAGTATTGTTTCTATGGAAACGACTGGCTTTTCTTTTGCGATACGAGTATCTCCTTCTCGATGCACTATTCCTTCTCTATTGCATCCCTACCTCCCTCACATTGACGAATTAACACGGAAATTGCGTCGCTATGAAATTGTATGGGTTCTATGACTTCTCCTTCTGAATCGAGTAACTTATCTATGGAAACGACGAGATTTTCTTTTGCGATACGACAATCTCATTTCCGATCCACTAGTCCTTCTTTACTGCATCCCTCCCTCCCACTCATTGACGAATTCACACGGAAATTGCGTCGCTATGAAATACTATGTGTTCTAAGACATTTCCTTCTAAATCGAGTAACGTTTCTATGGAAACGACAGGATTTTCTTTTGGGATACGACAATCTCATTTCCGATCCACTAATCCTCCTTTACTGCACCCCTCACTCCCACTCATTGACGAATTCACACGGAAATTGCGTCGCTATGAAATACTATGTGTTCTAAGACATTTCCTTCTAAATCGAGTAACGTTTCTATGGAAACGACAGGAATTTCCTTTGGGATACGACAATCTCATTTCCGATCCACCAATCCTTCTTTACTGCATCCCTCACTCCCACTCATTAACAAATTCACACGGAAATTGCGTCGCTATGAAATACTATGTGTTCTAAGACATTTCCTTCTAAATCGAGTAACGTTTCTATGGAAGCGACTGGATTTTCTTTTGCGATTCGAGTATCTCCTTCTCGATTCACTATTCCTTCTTTATTGCATCCCTAGCTCCCTCACATTGACGATTTAACACAGAAATTGAGTCGCTACAAAATACTATGGGATCTATGAATTCTCCTTCTAAATCGAGTAACGTTTCTATGGAAACGACAGGATTTTCTTTTGGGATACGACAATCTCATTTCCGATCCACTAAACCTTCTTTACTGCATCCCTCACTCCCACTCATTGACGAATTCACACGGAAATTGCGCCGCTATGAAATACTATGTGTGCTAAGACATTTCCTTCTAAATCGAGTAAAGTTTCTATGGAGACGACAGGATTTTCTTTTGGGATACGACAATCACATTTCCGATACACTAATCCTTCTTTACTGCATCCCTCACTCCCACACATTGACGAATTAACACAGCAATTGCGTCGCAATGAAATACTATGGGTTCTATGACTTCTCCTTCTAAATCGAGTATCGTTTCTATGGAAATGACTGGCTTTTCTTTTGCGATACGAGTATCTCCTTCTCGATGCACTATTCCTTCTCTATTGCATCCCTAGCTCCCTCACATTGACGAATTAACACGGAAATTGCGTCGCTATGAAATACTATGGGTTCTATGACTTCTCCTTCTAAATCGAGTAACGTTTCTATGGAAACGACAGGATTTTATTTTGCGATACGACAATCTCGTTTCCGATCCACTAATCCTTCTTTACTGAATCCCTCACTCCCACTCATTGACGAATTCGCACGGAAATTGCGTCGTTATGAAATACGAGTACTATGTGTTCTAAGACATTTCCTTCTAAATCGAGTAACGTTTCTATGGAAACGACAGGATTTTCTTTTGGGATACAACAATCTCATTTCCGATCCACTAATCCTTCTTTACTGCATCCCTCACTCCCACTCATTGACGAATTCACACGGAAATTGCGTCGCTATGAAATTCTATGTGTTCTAAGACATTTCTTTCTAAATCGAGTAACGTTCCTATGGAAACGACAGGATTTTCTTTTGGGATACGACAATCACATTTCCGATCCACTAATCCTTCTTTACTGCATCCCTCACTCCCACACATTGACGAATTAACACAGCAATAGCGTCGCAATGAAATACTATGGGTTCTATGACTTCTCCTTCTAAATCGAGTATTGTTTCTATGGAAACGACTGGCTTTTCTTTTGCGATACGAGTATCTCCTTCTCGATGCACTATTCCTTCTCTATTGCATCCCTAGCTTCCTCACATTGACGAATTAACACGGAAATTGCGTCGCTATGAAATTGTATGGGTTCTATGACTTCTCCTTCTGAATCGAGTAACTTATCTATGGAAACGACGAGATTTTCTTTTGCGATACGACAATCTCATTTCCGATCCACTAGTCCTTCTTTACTGCATCCCTCCCTCCCACTCATTGACGAATTCACACGGAAATTGCGTCGCTATGAAATACTATGTGTTCTAAGACATTTCCTTCTAAATCGAGTAACGTTTCTATGGAAACGACAGGATTTTCTTTTGGGATACGAAAATCACATTTCCGATCCACTAATCCTTCTTTACTGCATCCCTCACTAACACTCATTGACGAATTCACACGGAAATTGCGTCGCTATGAAATACTATGTGTTCTACGACATTTCCTTCTAAATCGATTAACGTTTCAATGGAAACGACAGGATTTTCTTTTGGGATACGACAATCTCATTTCCGATCCACTAATCCTCCTTTACTGCACCCCTCACTCCCACTCATTGACGAATTCACACGGAAATTGCGTCGCTATGAAATACTATGTGTTCTAAGACATTTCCTTCTAAATCGAGTAACGTTTCTATGGAAACGACAGGAATTTCCTTTGGGATACGACAATCTCATTTCCGATCCACTAATCCTTCTTTACTGCATCCCTCACTCCCACTCATTAACAAATTCACACGGAAATTGCGTCGCTATGAAATACTATGTGTTCTAAGACATTTCCTTCTAAATCGAGTAACGTTTCTATGGAAGCGACTGGATTTTCTTTTGCGATTCGAGTATCTCCTTCTCGATTCACTATTCCTTCTTTATTGCATCCCTAGCTCCCTCACATTGACGATTTAACACAGAAATTGAGTCGCTACAAAATACTATGGGATCTATGACTTCTCCTTCTAAATCGAGTAACGTTTCTATGGAAACGACAGGATTTTCTTTTGGGATACGACAATCTCATTTCCGATCCACTAAACCTTCTTTACTGCATCCCTCACTCCCACTCATTGACGAATTCACACGGAAATTGCGCCGCTATGAAATACTATGTGTGCTAAGACATTTCCTTCTAAATCGAGTAAAGTTTCTATGGAGACGACAGGATTTTCTTTTGGGATACGACAGTCACATTTCCGATACACTAATCCTTCTTTACTGCACCCCTCACTCCCACACATTGACGAATTAACACAGCAATTGCGTCGCAATGAAATACTATGGGTTCTATGACTTCTCCTTCTAAATCGAGTATCGTTTCTATGGAAATGACTGGCTTTTCTTTTGCGATACGAGTATCTCCTTCTCGATGCACTATTCCTTCTCTATTGCATCCCTAGCTCCCTCACATTGACGAATTAACACGGAAATTGCGTCGCTATGAAATACTATGGGTTCTATGACTTCTCCTTCTAAATCGAGTAACGTTTCTATGGAAACGACAGGATTTTATTTTGCGATACGACAATCTCATTTCCGATCCACTAATCCTTCTTCACTGCATCCCTCACTCCCACTCATTGACTAATTCACACGGAAATTGCGTCGCTATGAAATACTATGTGTTCTAAGACATTTCCTTCTAAATCGAGTAACGTTCCTATGGAAACGACAGGATTTTCTTTTGGGATACGACAATCACATTTCCGATCCACTAATCCTTCTTTACTGCATCCCTCACTCCCACTCATTGACGAATTCACACGGAAATTGCGTCGCTATGAAATTCTATGTGTTCTAAGACATTTCTTTCTAAATCGAGTAACGTTCCTATGGAAACGACAGGATTTTCTTTTGGGATACGACAATCACATTTCCGATCCACTAATCCTTCTTTACTGCATCCCTCACTCCCACACATTGACGAATTAACACAGCAATAGCGTCGCAATGAAATACTATGGGTTCTATGACTTCTCCTTCTAAATCGAGTATTGTTTCTATGGAAACGACTGGCTTTTCTTTTGCGATACGAGTATCTCCTTCTCGATGCACTATTCCTTCTCTATTGCATCCCTACCTCCCTCACATTGACGAATTAACACGGAAATTGCGTCGCTATGAAATTGTATGGGTTCTATGACTTCTCCTTCTGAATCGAGTAACTTATCTATGGAAACGACGAGATTTTCTTTTGCGATACGACAATCTCATTTCCGATCCACTAGTCCTTCTTTACTGCATCCCTCCCTCCCACTCATTGACGAGTTCACACGGAAATTGCGTCGCTATGAAATACTATGTGTTCTAAGACATTTCCTTCTAAATCGAGTAACGTTTCTATGGAAACGACAGGATTTTCTTTTGGGATACGACAATCTCATTTCCGATCCACTAATCCTCCTTTACTGCACCCCTCACTCCCACTCATTGACGAATTCACACGGAAATTGCGTCGCTATGAAATACTATGTGTTCTAAGACATTTCCTTCTAAATCGAGTAACGTTTCTATGGAAACGACAGGAATTTCCTTTGGGATACGACAATCTCATTTCCGATCCACTAATCCTTCTTTACTGCATCCCTCACTCCCACTCATTAACAAATTCACACGGAAATTGCGTCGCTATGAAATACTATGTGTTCTAAGACATTTCCTTCTAAATCGAGTAACGTTTCTATGGAAGCGACTGGATTTTCTTTTGCGATTCGAGTATCTCCTTCTCGATTCACTATTCCTTCTTTATTGCATCCCTAGCTCCCTCACATTGACGATTTAACACAGAAATTGAGTCGCTACAAAATACTATGGGATCTATGACTTCTCCTTCTAAATCGAGTAACGTTTCTATGGAAACGACAGGATTTTCTTTTGGGATACGACAATCTCATTTCCGATCCACTAAACCTTCTTTACTGCATCCCTCACTCCCACTCATTGACGAATTCACACGGAAATTGCGCCGCTATGAAATACTATGTGTGCTAAGACATTTCCTTCTAAATCGAGTAAAGTTTCTATGGAGACGACAGGATTTTCTTTTGGGATACGACAATCACATTTCCGATACACTAATCCTTCTTTACTGCATCCCTCACTCCCACACATTGACGAATTAACACAGCAATTGCGTCGCAATGAAATACTATGGGTTCTATGACTTCTCCTTCTAAATCGAGTATCGTTTCTATGGAAATGACTGGCTTTTCTTTTGCGATACGAGTATCTCCTTCTCGATGCACTATTCCTTCTCTATTGCATCCCTAGCTCCCTCACATTGACGAATTAACACGGAAATTGCGTCGCTATGAAATACTATGGGTTCTATGACTTCTCCTTCTAAATCGAGTAACGTTTCTATGGAAACGACAGGATTTTATTTTGCGATACGACAATCTCATTTCCGATCCACTAATCCTTCTTTACTGCATCCCTCACTCCCACTCATTGACTAATTCACACGGAAATTGCGTCGCTATGAAATACTATGTGTTCTAAGACATTTCCTTCTAAATCGAGTAACGTTCCTATGGAAACGACAGGATTTTCTTTTGGGATACGACAATCACATTTCCGATCCACTAAACCTTCTTTACTGCATCCCTCACTCCCACACATTGACGAATTAACACAGCAATTGCGTCGCAATGAAATACTATGGGTTCTATGACTTCTCCTTCTAAATCGAGTTTCGTTTCTATGGAAACCACTGGCTTTTCTTTTGCGATACGAGTATCTCCTTCTCGATGCACTATTCCATCTCTATTGCATCCCTAGCTCCCTCACATTGACGAATTAACACGGAAATTGCGTCGCTATGAAATACTATGGGTTCTATGGCTTCTCCTTCTAAATCGAGTAACTTTTCTATGGAAACGACAGGATTTTCTTTTGCGATACGACAATCTCATTTCCTATCCACTAATCCTTCTTTACTGCATCCCTCACTCCCAGTCATTGACGAATTCACACGGAAATTGCGTCGCTATGAAATACTATGTGTTCTAAGACATTTCCTTCTAAATCGAGCAACGTTACTATGGACACGACAGGATTTTCTTTTGGGATACGACATCTCATTTCCGATCCACTAATCCTTCTTTACTGCATCCCTCACTCCCACTCATTGACGAATTCACACGGAAATTGCGTCGCTATGAAATACTATGTGTTCTAAGACATTTCCTTCTAAATCGAGTAACGTTTCTATGGAAACGACAGGATTTTCTTTTGGGATACGACAATCTCATTTCCGATCCACTAATCCTTCTTTACTGCATCCCTCACTCCCACTCATTGACGAATTCACACGGAAATTGGGTCGCTATGAAATACTATGTGTTCTAAGACATTTCCTTCTCAATCGAGTAATATTTCTATGGAAACGACAGGATTTTCTTTTGGGATACGACAATCTCATTTCCGATCCACTAATCCTTCTTTACTGCATTCCTCACTCCCACTCATTGACGAATTCACACGGAAATTGCGTCGCTATGAAATACTATGTGTTTTAAGACATTTCCGTCTACATCGAGTAACGTTTCAATGGAAACGACAGGATTTTCCTTTGGGATACGACAATCTCATTTCCGATCCACTAATCCTTCTTTACTGCATCCCTCACTCCCACTCATTGACGAATTCACACGGAAATTGCGTCGCTATGAAATACTATGTGTTCTAAGACATTTCCTTCTAAATCGAGTAACAATTCAATGGAAACGACAGGATTTTCTTTTGGGATATGACAATCTCATTTCCGATCCACTAATCCTTCTTTACTGCATCCCTCACTCCCACTCATTGACGAATTCACTCGGAAATTGCGTCGCCATGAAATACTATGTGTTCTAAGACATTTCTTTCTAAATCGAGTAACGTTTCTATGGAAACGACAGGAATTTCTTTTGGGATACGACAATCTCATTTCCGATCCACTAATCCTCCTTTACTGCATCCCACACTCCCACACATTGACGAATTAACACAGCAATTGCGTCGCAATGAAATACTATGGGTTCTATGACTTCTCCTTCTAAATCGTGTATCGTTTCTATGGAAACGACTGGCCTTTCTTTTGGGATACGACAATCTCATTTCCGATCCACTAATCCTTCTTTACTGCATCCCTCACTCCCACTCATTGACGAATTCACACGAAAATTGCGTCGCTATGAAATACTATGTGTTCTAAGAAATTTCCTTCTAAATCGAGTAACGTTTCTATGGAAACGACAGGATTTTCTTTTGGGATACGACAATCACATTTCCGATCCACTAATCCTTCTTTACTGCATCCCTCACTCCCACTCATTAACAAATTGACACGGATATTACGTCTCTATGATATACTATGTGTTCTAAGACATTTGCTTCTAAATCAAGTAACGTTACTATGAAACGACGGGATTTTTTTTTGGGATACGACAATCTCATTTCCGATCCACTAATCCTTCTTTACTGCATCCCTCACTCCCACTCATTGACGAATTCACACGGAAATTGTGTCGCTATGAAATACTATGTGTTCTAAGACATTTCCTTCTAAATCGAGTAACGTTCCTATGGAAACGACAGGATTTTCTTTTGGGATACGACAATCACATTTCCGATCCCCTAAACCTTCTTTACTGCATCCCTCACTCCCACACATTGACGAGTTAACACAGCAATTGCGTCGCAATGAAATACTATGGGGTCTATGTCTTCTCCTTCTAAATCGAGTTTCGTTTCTATGGAAACCACTGGCTTTTCTTTTGCGATACGAGTATCTCCTTCTCGATGAACTATTCCATCTCTATTGCATCCCTAGCTCCCTCACATTGACGAATTAACACGAAAATTGCGTCGCTATGAAATACTATGGGTTCTATGACTTCTCCTTCTAAATTGAGTAACTTTTCTATGGAAACGACAGGATTTTCTTTTGCGATACGACAATCTCATTTCCGATCCACTAATCCTTCTTTACTGCATCCCTCACTCCCAGTCATTGACAAATTCACACGGAAATTGCATCGCTATGAAATACTATGTGTTCTAAGACATTTCTTTCTAAATCGAGCAACGTTACTATGGAAACGACAGGGTTTTCTTTTGGGATACGACAATCTCATTTCCGATCCACTAATCCTCCTTTAGTGCATCCCACACTCCCACACATTGACGAATTAACACAGCAATTGCGTCGCAATGAAATACTATGGGTTCTATGACTTCTCCTTCTAAATAGAGTATCGTTTCTATGGAAATGACTGGCTTTTCTTTTGCGATACGAGTATCTCCTTCTCGATGCACTATTCCTCCTCTATTGCATCCCTAGCTCCCTCACATTGACGAATTAACACGGAAATTGCGTCGCTATGAAATACTATGGTTTCTATGACTTCTCCTTCTAAATGGAGTAACGTTACTATGGAAACGACAGGATTTTATTTTGCGATACGACAATCTCATTTCCGATCCACTAATCCTTCTTTACTGCATCCCTCACTCCCACTCATTGACGAATTCATACGGATATTGCGTCGCTATGAAATACTATGTGTTCTAAGACTATTCCTTCTAAATCGAGTAACGTTCCTATGGAAACGACAGGATTTTCTTTTGGGATACGACAATCACATTTCCGATCCACTAATCCTTCTTTACTGCATCCCTCACTCCCACACATTGACGAATTAACACAGCAATTGCGTCGCAATGAAATACTATGGGTTCTATGACTTCTCCTTCTAAATCGAATATCGTATCTATGGAAACCACTGGCTTTTCTTTTGCGATACGAGTATCTCCTTCTCGATGCACTATTCCTTCTCTATTGCATCCCTAGCTCCCTCACATTGACGAATTAACACGGAAATTGCGTCGCTATGAAATACTATGGGTTCTATGACTTCTCCTTCTAAATCGAGTAACTTTTCTATGGAAACGACACTATTTTCTTTTGCGATACGACAATCTCATTTCCGATCCACTAATCCTTCTTTACTGCATCCCTCACTCCCACTCATTGACGAATTCACACGGAAATTGCGTCGCTATGAAATACTATGTGTACTAAGACATTTCCTTAAAAATCGAGTAACGTTTATATGGAAACGACAGGATTTTCATTTGGGATACGACAATCTCATTTCCGATCCACTAATCCTTCTTTACTGCATCCCACTCTCCCACTCATTGACGAATTCACACGGAAATTGCGTCGCTATGAAATACTATGTGTTCTAAGACATTTCCTTCTAAATCGAGTAACGTTTCTATGGAAACGACAGGATTTCCTTTTGGGATACGACAATCTCATTTCCGATCCACTAATCCTTCTTTACTGCATCCCTCACTCCCACTCATTGACGAATTCACACGGAAATTGCGTCGCTATGAAATACTATGTGTTCTAAGACATTTCCTTCTAAATCGAGTAACGTTTCTATGGAAACGACAGGAATTTCCTTTGGGATACGACAATCTCATTTCCGATCCACTAATCCTTCTTTACTGCATCCCTCACTCCCACTCATTAACAAATTCACACGGAAATTGCGTCGCTATGAAATACTATGTGTTCTAAGACATTTCCTTCTAAATCGAGTAACGTTTCTATGGAAGCGACTGGATTTTCTTTTGCGATTCGAGTATCTCCTTCTCGATTCACTATTCCTTCTTTATTGCATCCCTAGCTCCCTCACATTGACGATTTAACACAGAAATTGAGTCGCTACAAAATACTATGGGATCTATGACTTCTCCTTCTAAATCGAGTAACGTTTCTATGGAAACGACAGGATTTTCTTTTGGGATACGACAATCTCATTTCCGATCCACTAAACCTTCTTTACTGCATCCCTCACTCCCACTCACTGACGAATTCACACGGAAATTGCGCCGCTATGAAATACTATGTGTGCTAAGACATTTCCTTCTAAATCGAGTAAAGTTTCTATGGAGACGACAGGATTTTCTTTTGGGATACGACAATCACATTTCCGATACACTAATCCTTCTTTACTGCATCCCTCACTCCCACACATTGACGAATTAACACAGCAATTGCGTCGCAATGAAATACTATGGGTTCTATGACTTCTCCTTCTAAATCGAGTATCGTTTCTATGGAAATGACTGGCTTTTCTTTTGCGATACGAGTATCTCCTTCTCGATGCACTATTCCTTCTCTATTGCATCCCTAGCTCCCTCACATTGACGAATTGACACGGAAATTGCGTCGCTATGAAGTACTATGGGTTCTATGACTTCTCCTTCTAAATCGAGTAACGTTTCTATGGAAACGACAGGATTTTATTTTGCGATACGACAATCTCATTTCCGATCCACTAATCCTTCTTTACTGCATCCCTCACTCCCACTCATTGACTAATTCACACGGAAATTGCGTCGCTATGAAATACTATGTGTTCTAAGACATTTCCTTCTAAATCGAGTAACGTTCCTATGGAAACGACAGGATTTTCTTTTGGGATACGACAATCACATTTCCGATCCACTAATCCTTCTTTACTGCATCCCTCACTCCCACTCATTGACGAATTCACACGGAAATTGCGTCGCTATGAAATTCTATGTGTTCTAAGACATTTCTTTCTAAATCGAGTAACGTTCCTATGGAAACGACAGGATTTTCTTTTGGGATACGACAATCACATTTCCGATCCACTAATCCTTCTTTACTGCATCCCTCACTCCCACACATTGACGAATTAACACAGCAATAGCGTCGCAATGAAATACTATGGGTTCTATGACTTCTCCTTCTAAATCGAGTATTGTTTCTATGGAAACGACTGGCTTTTCTTTTGCGATACGAGTATCTCCTTCTCGATGCACTATTCCTTCTCTATTGCATCCCTACCTCCCTCACATTGACGAATTAACACGGAAATTGCGTCGCTATGAAATTGTATGGGTTCTATGACTTCTCCTTCTGAATCGAGTAACTTATCTATGGAAACGACGAGATTTTCTTTTGCGATACGACAATCTCATTTCCGATCCACTAGTCCTTCTTTACTGCATCCCTCCCTCCCACTCATTGACGAATTCACACGGAAATTGCGTCGCTATGAAATACTATGTGTTCTAAGACATTTCCTTCTAAATCGAGTAACGTTTCTATGGAAACGACAGGATTTTCTTTTGGGATACGACAATCTCATTTCCGATCCACTAATCCTCCTTTACTGCACCCCTCACTCCCACTCATTGACGAATTCACACGGAAATTGCGTCGCTATGAAATACTATGTGTTCTAAGACATTTCCTTCTAAATCGAGTAACGTTTCTATGGAAACGACAGGAATTTCCTTTGGGATACGACAATCTCATTTCCGATCCACTAATCCATCTTTACTGCATCCCTCACTCCCACTCATTAACAAATTCACACGGAAATTGCGTCGCTATGAAATACTATGTGTTCTAAGACATTTCCTTCTAAATCGAGTAACGTTTCTATGGAAGCGACTGGATTTTCTTTTGCGATTCGAGTATCTCCTTCTCGATTCACTATTCCTTCTTTATTGCATCCCTAGCTCCCTCACATTGACGATTTAACACAGAAATTGAGTCGCTACAAAATACTATGGGATCTATGACTTCTCCTTCTAAATCGAGTAACGTTTCTATGGAAACGACAGGATTTTCTTTTGGGATACGACAATCTCATTTCCGATCCACTAAACCTTCTTTACTGCATCCCTCACTCCCACTCAATGACGAATTCACACGGAAATTGCGCCGCTATGAAATACTATGTGTGCTAAGACATTTCCTTCTAAATCGAGTAAAGTTTCTATGGAGACGACAGGATTTTCTTTTGGGATACGACAATCACATTTCCGATACACTAATCCTTCTTTACTGCATCCCTCACTCCCACACATTGACGAATTAACACAGCAATTGCGTCGCAATGAAATACTATGGGTTCTATGACTTCTCCTTCTAAATCGAGTATCGTTTCTATGGAAATGACTGGCTTTTCTTTTGCGATACGAGTATCTCCTTCTCGATGCACTATTCCTTCTCTATTGCATCCCTAGCTCCCTCACATTGACGAATTAACACGGAAATTGCGTCGCTATGAAATACTATGGGTTCTATGACTTCTCCTTCTAAATCGAGTAACGTTTCTATGGAAACGACAGGATTATATTTTGCGATACGACAATCTCATTTCCGATCCACTAATCCTTCTTTACTGCATCCCTCACTCCCACTCATTGACTAATTCACACGGAAATTGCGTCGCTATGAAATACTATGTGTTCTAATACATTTCCTTCTAAATCGAGTAACGTTCCTATGGAAACGACAGGATTTTCTTTTGGGATACGACAATCACATTTCCGATCCACTAAACCTTCTTTACTGCATCCCTCACTCCCACACATTGACGAATTAACACAGCAATTGCGTCGCAATGAAATACTATGGGTTCTATGACTTCTCCTTCTAAATCGAGTTTCGTTTCTATGGAAACCACTGGCTTTTCTTTTGCGATACGAGTATCTCCTTCTCGATGCACTATTCCATCTCTATTGCATCCCTAGCTCCCTCACATTGACGAATTAACACGGAAATTGCGTCGCTATGAAATACTATGGGTTCTATGGCTTCTCCTTCTAAATCGAGTAACTTTTCTATGGAAACGACAGGATTTTCTTTTGCGATACGACAATCTCATTTCCTATCCACTAATCCTTCTTTACTGCATCCCTCACTCCCAGTCATTGACGAATTCACACGGAAATTGCGTCGCTATGAAATACTATGTGTTCTAAGACATTTCCTTCTAAATCGAGCAACGTTACTATGGAAACGACAGGATTTTCTTTTGGGATACGACATCTCATTTCCGATCCACTAATCCTTCTTTACTGCATCCCTCACTCCACTCATTGACGAATTCACACGGAAATTGCGTCGCTATGAAATACTATGTGTTCTAAGACATTTCCTTCTAAATCGAGTAACGTTTCTATGGAAACGACAGGATTTTCTTTTGGGATACGACAATCTCATTTCCGATCCACTAATCCTTCTTTACTGCATCCCTCACTCCCACTCATTGACGAATTCACACGGAAATTGGGTCGCTATGAAATACTATGTTTTCTAAGACATTTCCTTTTCAATCGAGTAATATTTCTATGGAAACGACAGGATTTTCATTTGGGATACGACAATCTCATTTCCGATCCACTAATCCTTCTTTACTGCATTCCTCACTCCCACTCATCGACGAATTCACACGGAAATTGCGTCGCTATGAAATACTATGTGTTTTAAGACATTTCCGTCTAAATCGAGTAACGTTTCAATGGAAACGACAGGATTTTCCTTTGGGATACGACAATCTCATTTCCGATCCACTAATCCTTCTTTACTGCATCCCTCACTCCCACTCATTGACGAATTCACACGGAAATTGCGTCGCTATGAAATACTATGTGTTCTAAGACATTTCCTTCTAAATCGAGTTAACAATTCAATGGAAACGACAGGATTTTCTTTTGGGATATGACAATCTCATTTCCGATCCACTAATCCTTCTTTACTGCATCCCTCACTCCCACTCATTGACGAATTCACTCGGAAATTGCGTCGCCATGAAATACTATGTGTTCTAAGACATTTCTTTCTAAATCGAGTAACGTTTCTATGGAAACGACAGGAATTTCTTTTGGGATACGACAATCTCATTTCCGATCCACTAATCCTCCTTTACTGCATCCCACACTCCCACACATTGACGAATTAACACAGCAATTGCGTCGCAATGAAATACTATGGGTTCTATGACTTCTCCTTCTAAATCGTGTATCGTGTCTATGGAAACGACTGGCCTTTCTTTTGGGATACGACAATCTCATTTCCGATCCACTAATCCTTCTTTACTGCATCCCTCACTCCCACTCATTGACGAATTCACACGAAAATTGCGTCGCTATGAAATACTATGTGTTCTAAGAAATTTCCTTCCAAATCGAGTAACGTTTCTATGGAAACGACAGGATTTTCTTTTGGGATACGACAATCACATTCCGATCCACTAATCCTTCTTTACTGCATCCCTCACTCCCACTCATTAACAAATTTACACGGATATTACGTCTCTATGATATACTATGTGTTCTAAGACATTTGCTTCTAAATCAAGTAACGTTACTATGAAACGACGGGATTTTTTTTTGGGATACGACAATCTCATTTCCGATCCACTAATCCTTCTTTACTGCATCCCTCACTCCCACTCATTGACGAATTCACACGGAAATTGTGTCGCTATGAAATACTATGTGTTCTAAGACATTTCCTTCTAAATCGAGTAACGTTCCTATGGAAACGACAGGATTTTCTTTTGGGATACGACAATCACATTTCCGATCCCCTAAACCTTCTTTACTGCATCCCTCACTCCCACACATTGACGAGTTAACACAGCAATTGCGTCGCAATGAAATACTATGGGTTCTATGTCTTCTCCTTCTAAATCGAGTTTCGTTTCTATGGAAACCACTGGCTTTTCTTTTGCGATACGAGTATCTCCTTCTCGATGAACTATTCCATCTCTATTGCATCCCTAGCTCCCTCACATTGACGAATTAACACGAAAATTGCGTCGCTATGAAATACTATGGGTTCTATGACTTCTCCTTCTAAATTGAGTAACTTTTCTATGGAAACGACAGGATTTTCTTTTGCGATACGACAATCTCATTTCCGATCCACTAATCCTTCTTTACTGCATCCCTCACTCCCCAGTCATTGACAAATTCACACGGAAATTGCATCGCTATGAAATACTATGTGTTCTAAGACATTTCCTTCTAAATCGAGCAACGTTACTATGGAAACGACAGGGTTTTCTTTTGGGATACGACAATCTCATTTCCGATCCACTAATCCTCCTTTACTGCATCCCACACTCCCACACATTGACGAATTAACACAGCAATTGCGTCGCAATGAAATACTATGGGTTCTATGACTTCTCCTTCTAAATAGAGTATCGTTTCTATGGAAATGACTGGCTTTTCTTTTGCGATACGAGTATCTCCTTCTCGATGCACTATTCCTCCTCTATTGCATCCCTAGCACCCTCACATTGACGAATTAACACGGAAATTGCGTCGCTATGAAATACTATGGTTTCTATGACTTCTCCTTCTAAATGGAGTAACGTTACTATGGAAACGACAGGATTTTATTTTGCGATACGACAATCTCATTTCCGATCCACTAATCCTTCTTTACTGCATCCCTCACTCCCACTCATTGACGAATTCACACGGATATTGCGTCGCTATGAAATACTATGTGTTCTAAGACTATTCCTTCTAAATCGAGTAACGTTCCTATGGAAACGACAGGATTTTCTTTTGGGATACGACAATCACATTTCCGATCCACTAATCCTTCTTTACTGCATCCCTCACTCCCACACATTGACGAATTAACACAGCAATTGCGTCGCAATGAAATACTATGGGTTCTATGACTTCTCCTTCTAAATCGAATATCGTATCTATGGAAACCACTGGCTTTTCTTTTGCGATACGAGTATCTCCTTCTCGATGCACTATTCCTTCTCTATTGCATCCCTAGCTCCCTCACATTGACGAATTAACACGGAAATTGCGTCGCTATGAAATACTATGGGTTCTATGACTTCTCCTTCTAAATCGAGTAACTTTTCTATGGAAACGACACTATTTTCTTTTGCGATACGACAATCTCATTTCCGATCCACTAATCCTTCTTTACTGCATCCCTCACTCCCACTCATTGACGAATTCACACGGAAATTGCGTCGCTATGAAATACTATGTGTACTAAGACATTTCCTTAAAAATCGAGTAACGTTTATATGGAAACGACAGGATTTTCATTTGGGATACGACAATCTCATTTCCGATCCACTAATCCTTCTTTACTGCATCCCACTCTCCCACTCATTGACGAATTCACACGGAAATTGCGTCGCTATGAAATACTATGTGTTCTAAGACATTTCCTTCTAAATCGAGTAACGTTTCTATGGAAACGACAGGATTTCCTTTTGGGATACGACAATCTCATTTCCGATCCACTAATCCTTCTTTACTGCATCCCTCACTCCCACTCATTGACGAATTCACACGGAAATTGCGTCGCTATGAAATACTATGTGTTCTAAGACATTTCCTTCTCAATCGAGTAACATTTCTATGGAAACGACAGGATTTTCTTTTGGGATACGACAATCTCATTTCCGTTCCACTAATCATTCTTTACTGCCTCCCTCACTCCCACTCATTGTCGAATTCACACGGAAATCGCGTCGCTATGAAATACTATGTGTTCTAAGACATTTCCTTCTAAATCGAGTAACGTTTCAATGGAAACAACAGGATTTTCTTTTGGGATACGACAATCTCATTTCCGATCCACTAATCCTTCTTTACTGCATCCCTCACTCCCCACTCATTGACGAATTCACACGGAAATTGCGTCGCTATGAAGTACTATGTGTTCTAAGACATTTCCTTCTAAATCGAGTAACGTTTCAATGGAAACGACAGGATTTTCTTTTGGGATACGACAATCTCATTTCTGATCCACTAATCCTTCTTTACTGCATCCCTCACTCCCACTCATTGACGAATTCACACGGAAATTGCGTCGCTATGAAATACTATGTGTTCTAAGACATTTTCTTTCAAATCCAGTAACGTTTCTATGGAAACGACAGGAATTTCTTTTGGGATACGAAAATCTCATTTCCGATCCACTAATCCTCCTTTACTGCATCCCTCACTCCCACTCATTGACGAATTCACACGGAAATTGCGACGCCATGAAATACTATGTGATCTAAGACATTTCCTTCGAAGTCGAGTAACGTTTCTATGGAAGCGACAGGATTTTCTTTTGGGATACGACAATCTCATTTCCGATCCACTAATCCTTCTTTACTGCAACCCTCACTCCCACTCATTGACGAATTCACACGGAAATTGCGTCGCTATGAAAGACTATGTGTTCTAAGACATTTCCTTCTAAATCGAGTAACGTTTCTATGGAAACGACAGGATTTTCTTTTGGGATACGACAATCTCATTTCCGATCCACTAATCCTTCTTTACTGCATCCCTCACTCCCACTCATTGACGAATTCACACGGAAATTGCGTCGCTATGGAATACTATGTGTTCAAAACATTTCCTTCTAAATCGAGTAACGTTTCTATGGAAACGACAGGATTTTCTTTTGGGATACGACAATCTCATTTCCGATCCACTAATCCTCCTTTAGCTGCATCCCTCACTCCCACTCATTGACGAATTCACACGGAAATTGCGTCGCTATGAAATACTATGTGATCTAAGACATTTCCTTCTAAGTCGAGTAACGTTTCTATGGAAACGACAGGATTTTCTTTTGGGATACGACAATCTCATTTCCGATCCACTAATCCTTCTTTACTGCATCCCTCACTCCCACTCATTGACGAATTCACACGGAAATTGCGTCGCTATGAAAGGCTATGTGTTCTAAGACAATTCCTTCTAAATCGAGTAACGTTTCTATGGAAACGACAGGATTTTCTTTTGGGATACGACAATCTCATTTCCGATCCACTAATCCTTCTTTACTGCATCCCTCACTCCCACTCATTGACGAATTCACACGGAAATTGCGTCGCTATGAAATACTATGTGTTCTAAGACATTTCCTTCTAAATCGAGTAACGTTTCTATGGAAACGACAGGATTTTCTTTTGGATACGACAATCACATTTCCGATCCACTCATCCTTCTTTACTGCATCCCTCACTCCCACTCATTGACGAACTCACACGGAAATTGCGTCGCTATGAAATACTATGGGTTCTGAGACTTCTCATTATAAATCGAGTATCGTTTCTATGGAAACGACAAGCTTTTCTTTTGCGATACGAGTATCTCCTTCTCGATGCACTATTACTTCTTTATTGCATCCCTAGCTCCCTCACATTGACGATTTAACACAGAAATTGAGTCGCTACAAAATACTATGGGTTCTATGACTTCTCCTTCTAAATCGAGTAACGTTTCGATGGAAACGACAGGATTTTATTTTGGGATACGACAATCTCATTTCCGATCCACTAAACCTTCTTTACTGCATCCCTCACTCCCACTCATTGACGAATCACACGGAAATTGCGCCGCTATGAAATACTATGTGTTCTAAGACATTTCCTTCTAAATCGAGTAACGTTTCTATGGAGACGACAGGATTTTCTTTTGGGATACGAAAATCACATTTCCGATCCACTATTCCTTCTTTACTGCTTCCCTCACTCCCACACATTGACGAAATAACACAGCAATTGCGTCGCAATGTAATTCAATAGGTTCTAGGACTTCTCCTTCTAAATCGAGTATCGTTTCTATGGAAACGACTGGCTTTTCTTTTGCGATACGAGTATCTCCTTCTCGATGCACCATTCCTTCTCTATTGCATCCCTAGCTCCCTCACATTGACGAATTAACAACAGAAATTGCGTCGCTATGAAATACTATGGGTTCTATGACTTCTCCTTCTAAATCGAGTAACGTTTCTATGGAAACGATAGGATTTTCTTTTGCGATACGACAATCTCATTTCCGATCCACTAATCCTTCTTTATTGCATCCCTCACTCCCACTCATTGACGAATTCACACGGAAATTGCGTCACTATGAAATACTACGTGTTCTAAGACATTTCCTTCTAAATCGAGTAACGTTTCTATGGAAACGACAGGATTTTCTTTTGGGATACGAAAATCACATTTCCGATCCACTAATCCTTCTTTACTGCATCCCTCACTCCCACTCATTGACGAATTCACACGGAAATTGCGTCGCTATGAAATACTATGTGTTCTAGACATCTCCTTCTAAATCGAGTAACGTTTCTATGGAAACGACAGGATTTTCTTTTGGGATACGACAATCTCATTTCCGAACCACTAATCCTTCTTTTACTGCATCCCTCACTCCCACTCATTGACGAATTCACACGGAAATTGCGTCGCTATGAAATACTATGTGTTCTAAGACATTTCCTTCTCAATCGAAAAACGTTTCTATGGAAACGACAGGATTTTCTTTTGGGATACGACAATCTCATTTCCGATCCACTAATCCTTCTTTACTGCAACCCTCACTCCCAGTCATTGACGAATTCACACGGAAATTGCGTCGCTATGAAAGACTATGTGTTCTAAGACAATTCCTTCTAAATCGAGTAACGTTTCTATGGAAACGACAGGATTTTCTTTTGGGATACGACAATCTCATTTCCGATCCACTAATCCTTCTTTACTGCATCCCTCACTCCCACTCATTGACGAATTCACACGGAAATTGCGTCGCTATGAGATACTATGTGTTCTAAGACATTTCCTTCTAAATCGAGTAACGTTTCTATGGAAACGACAGGATTTTCTTTTGGGATACGACAATCACATTTCCGAGCCACTCATCCTTCTTTACTGCATCCCTCACTCCCACTCATTGACGAACTCACACGGAAATTGCGTCGCTATGAAATACTATGGGTTCTGAGACTTCTCATTCTAAATCGAGTATCGTTTCTATGGAAACGACAGGCTTTTCTTTTGCGATACGAGTATCTCCTTCTCGATGCACTATTACTTCTTTATTGCATCCCTAGCTCCCTCACATTGACGATTTAACACAGAAATTGAGTCGCTACAAAATACTATGGGTTCTATGACTTCTCCTTCTAAATCGAGTAACGTTTCGATGGAAACGACAGGATTTTCTTTTGGGATACGACAATCTCATTTCCGATCCACTAAACCTTCTTTACTGCATCCCTCACTCCCACTCATTGACGAAATCACACCTAAATTGCGCCGCTATGAAATACTATGTGTTCTAAGACATTTCCTTCTAAATCGAGTAACGTTTCTATGGAGACGACAGGATTTTCTTTTGGGATACGACAATCACATTTCCGATCCACTATTCCTTCTTTACTGCTTCCCTCACTCCCACACTTTGACGAAATAACACAGCAATTGCGTCGCAATGTAATTCAATAGGTTCTAGGACTTCTCCTTCTAAATCGAGTATCGTTTCTATGGAAGCGACTGGCTTTTCTTTTGCGATACGAGTATCTCCTTCTCGATGCACCATTCCTTCTCTATTGCATCCCTAGCTCCCCTCACATTGACGAATTAACACGGAAATTGCGTCGCTATGAAATACTATGGGTTCTATGACTTCTCCTTCTAAATCGAGTAACGTTTCTATGGAAACGATAGGATTTTTCTTTTGCGATACGACAATCTCATTTCCGATCCACTAATCCTTCTTTATTGCATCCCTCACTCCCACTCATTGACGAATTCACACGGAAATTGCGTCGCTATGAAATACTACGTGTTCTAAGACATTTCCTTCTAAATCGAGTAACGTTTCTATGGAAACGACAGGATTTTCTTTTGGGATACGAAAATCACATTTCCGATCCACTAATCCTTCTTTACTGCATCCCTCACTCCCACTCATTGACGAATTCACACGGAAATTGCGTCGCTATGAAATACTATGTGTTCTAAGACATCTCCTTCTAAATCGAGTAACGTTTCTATGGAAACGACAGGATTTTCTTTTGGGATACGACAATCTCATTTCCGATCCACTAATCCTTCTTTTACTGCATCCCTCACTCCTACTCATTGACGAATTCACACGGAAATTGCGTCGCTATGAAATACTATGTGTTCTAAGACATTTCCTTCTCAATCGAAAAACGTTTCTATGGAAACGACAGGATTTTCTTTTGGGATACGACAATCTCATTTCCGATCCACTAATCCCTCTTTACTGCATCCCTCACTCCCACTCATTAACAAATTCACACGGAAATTTCGTCGCTATGAAATACTATGTGTTCTAAGACATTTCCTTCTAAATCGAGTAACGTTTCTATGGAAACGACAGGATTTTCTTTTGGGATACGACAATCTCATTTCCGATCCACTAATCCGTCTTTACTGCATCCCTCACTCCCACTCACTGACGAATTCACACGGAAATTGCGTCGCTATGAAATACTATGTGTTCTAAGACATTTCCTTCTAAATCGAGTAACGTTTCTATGGAAACGACAGGATTTTCTTTTGGATACGACAATCTCATTTCTGATCCACTAATCCTTCTTTATTGCATCCCTCACTCCCACTCATTGACGAATTCACACGGAAATTGCGTCGCTATGAAATACTATGTGTTGTAAGACATTTTCTTCCAAATCGAGTAACGTTTCTATGGAAACGACAGGATTTTCTTTTGGGATACGACAATCACATTTCCGATCCACTCATCCTTCTTTACTGCATCCCTCACTCCCACTCATTGACGAATTCACACGGAAATTGCGTCGCTATGAAATACTATGTCTTCTGAGACTTCTCCTACTAAATCGAGTATCGTTTCTATGGAAACGACTGGCTTTTCTTTTGCGATGCGAGTATCTCCTTCTCGATGCACTATTCCTTCTTTATTGCATCCCTAGCTCCCTC